>NW_020442412.1:125360-130057 GCF_000699045.2 Agrilus planipennis
TTTTTTTTTGTTTTTTAAATTTGCGGTTACAAGCACTGTTTACTGTTTTCATGAAAAATTAAATCCATTAACGACTAAATGGATTGGATAATTTGGAGGTTATTTTCGCTCCTTAAAAATGTTTATCTTTAGATAAACATACAACCGCAACTAAATCGGAAGCGGCCATTTTGAAACGTTTTCATTTTAGTAACGTCTAAAAGAAACAGAAGAATTTTTTAGAAATTCTCGTATAAACAAATTTAACGCATGGGCTATAAACCCGTGTTTTTGTTTTTTAATTTTCCTTAGTGAAATTTTCTCATAGAGTCATTAAAAATTGTGTTCAGTGTAAATATACAACGGTAGGGACAAACATGTTAAGGTTAAGCATCAGATATTGTCACATGCAAGCAACCCAACATACAGTGTTACCTATAAGAAACCCAACATTCACAATGATACAGGATAAAGGAAGACGACATTGGCGGATTGGTGGTGGTGGTAGTCTAACCGGACAATCCAGAATGCATTACTGTTGGGACGTACGCTAGTAAGAAGGGGAACATTATCGATAGGTATCTGTTAGAACAGCCAATTTGAAAGACTTAGAGCAAAAGATCTGCAAAGACACACAAGTTGGGAGTACTTGAGCCAGTAGCTGAAATCCACCACCTTAATAGAACTGGCCAAAGGTCAAGTAATTATCTCAACAAACAAAAAGTCAAACAATTAAAATAACTCCTTAGCTGTGCTTGACACGTCTTCGCCTTCTCAGATCAGGACTTTGATATGACCAACTTAACATATGGGGTCACTAATACCTATCGCCTCCCACACAAACATGCTTACTAGCGTCAACGTGGTACTAGTTCACTTTGATTGCATCATCGGCAGTTTACTTAAACCAGTCCAGCCAAAAAGCGTTTCAAATAGACAGGAACCATTCTCCAATTCAGTCTTTCTTTCCGTCATATTTTTCTCGACAATATCAGCCCCTATTAAAACATCTATACATTTTTTATTTGTATCAATATCACTTAAAATAACATTATGATTTTTACGCAAATGATCTATCGATGTGTCGTGTTGTACAGTCGAAGTGTTGCAAACCATGAAATTACATGCACAACTACTATTTAAATCTTCCGCTCGTACTATGAAACTATATTTTTCAGATTTAGATCTAATTTCATCAAAAAGTACCATGTGTCATTTCTTGCTCTCTATGAAGTACAAACTTAATTTTTCTGCTACCGTATCAGTAATCGCTCAAGCTGTCAATATTTTAGAATCCGAAAGTACGTTTTCTATTAATGTTTTTAGTCACACTATCAGGATTCGGTGAAAGTTACTAACTGTAAGTTACTTTCGGTCAAAGTTGCATTTAGTGGTCAGAGCATTGGCGCATAAAGCCAAATGTAACGGGTTCGATTCTCCGCGAGCGTGTGACAACAGCAACAATATTCTCTCATTAACTTGAGGTAATTTATAATGGATAAAAATTGCATATGAATTTTCACAATAATATTTACTTTTTATTTGATTCGTTATCACGTTTGTTTACGTCGTTTCCTTCCGCCACGGAAAAAAAAAAATATATCAATATGGTGTATTTTTTAGTACAAAAACAATTTTCGAGCTACGCCTCATATACTACTTACATGGTTCGTATTACAAAAAATACACATAACATTTTTATCCGCCGAAGCGATCAATATGTTCGCACTTGCTACGTCTTTAAAATACTCCGAGGTACTATCGAGGGAGTACTTCTGGTCCTCTTACAATTTTCGTCTTCTACTGGAACACTGAAACAAGTAAGTGCCATCTCGAGACGCTCCTCACTTTTAATTTCTATTTGTAAAGAGGCTATTAGAGGCTTTACTTTATACTAAGTGTTGTTTTATGCTTCATCATCATAGGGCTTTTGAAGTTCACCAATACACAAAGCACCTTTTCCGGGAGTGAGGAGTCTACCAGTCTATCTGTCGTAACGCCAAGTGATTCGAGAGGGCTAATATACTTTTCTTGTTTGTCGTATAGATTCAAAAGTATAAGCAATTTCTTATTTCCTTTTATAGCATTCCGCAATACAAATACCAGAAGTACACGCACATAACATTCAATAAACAAGTCGTTGGAGACAAATCGGTTCGTCAAACTTTTCACCACTTTCTCATAATTAGATTAATTTAGGAATTCGAAAAAGGTTGTTAAATGTGTATCTTTGGAGCACGGCGTTGTACGCGTGCGAAACATAGACAATGGGCGTGGCGGAAAAGGAAAGGTTAGAAACCTTCTAAATGTGGTGTTATAAGCGAATGATGAGGATAACGTGGGTAAAAAAAGGTTAAAAATGAAGAGGTATTAGAAAGAATAGGAGAATAGAGGACTCTATGGAAGTCAATAAAAAATAGGCGAGATAACTTGATAGGACACCTTCTCAGGCATGAAGGTCTAGTCAGAGACAAATTAGAAGCAGAAGCAGGAGCAGGAGTTAGAAGGGGTAGAGGTAGACCACTGTTCGCAAATAGTTAAGAATGTGGGTTGTTCTAGTTTTAGGGAAATGCGAAGTTTAGCTCAGGACAGGAAAGAGTGGAGGTACGTGTCCAACCAGTCCTAGGACTGACGATCTTATGATGATGATGATGATGAAGCGAATAACTTATTACTATATCGTTCGCGAGAGTACCGTAGATCGTAAAATCAACAGGTCGCTGAAACTTATTTTCCTTGGAAATTAGTAGAATTTTGGCATATTCAATCTAGTAAAATTAGAGCACGGCGTAGATTGCGCGACTGTGCTTGGTGATGAGTGTAAACTCGCCACTGTTACATTTTCCGTGGGTGCCACTGTACATTTAATTAATTCATCTATTAAAGCTTAGGCGTCAAAAACTGATTTCATAGGCGTCATCTGATGCCGTGTCAATATTCTCTTCTATTCCATTAGATTCACAAAGCGCTTTCAAATAACTTATTCGTCCAGTTCTGCTATATTCGTTTCTAAGGTTTGTAAGGAAATAATCTTCACTTTCCTATTAGCATCGTTCTCCATTTTGGTCAGAAAGGCTATGTGCGCCTTTGTCAATGTCATATGTTGGAATTTCCTTTGTTTCTTAAGAGATTCCATTCCATTCCAATCCGAAATATAGTAAATAGAGATTACAATCACATCGTCAAGCCTTTGCAAAAAATGTTTACTTGTACCACAAAAACAATAATACAAAATTAACAAAATGACAGACACCAAAAGGCAAAAAAGAACATCAAAAAGGTAGTACAAAAATAGCATAATGTGGTGCTTTTTTGAAATTACGGTTAATAACATTATAATTTTATATAGTACGAGCTTTCGGATTGACCCTGGCAATTGATTTGATCTAACATGGACTCGACTCCACGTGGACCTTCGTTCGGTCAAGCAGTCCGCTTTAATTCCTCGGTACAGACACGGGAGAAGGAATGGTAGCCATGCGGAGATGTCGGCGGATTAAAGTGCAACTGAGTATTCGTTCAGTCATTTCCGGATGTAGTCTACGCGCTAACAATAACTTTTTTTCCCGTAAAAAGTTATCTACGGGTTCAGATAGTTGATTATAAGTACCGAATAAAATCGCTCGGGCTGCGGCTGATATTCGGCCTATAAATTTTCTTTAAGCCTGTTCCAAGTTATGGTATATATAGTAGAAGATTGTTTGTCTAGGAATTCGATGAGGACGGCTACCATCGCCTAGAGCTATGTTTTTCGTGTGTGTTGGTTCCGTTGTCATTACCGCTTGACGCAGCAGCCACGTTGACTGTCATTGGCTCGACCATTTTGACAGATTTGGAGCTGTACGTGCAACCGCTGTGACGTGTTCTTTGATACGGTGATAAGGTATCGTGTTGTCATAATTTAGGAATCGGTTTGTCGGGGCCGTCAATGGTTAGTGAAACTCGTTGGAGGTTATTTGCGTATGTGTAGTTCTTGAATCTCGTTAGAAGTTGTCTTCGTACTGTGTGGGGTTCGTGAATTAACTTCATCCAATGTTGTGTTTGTGTTCGGCCCGACGTGGTTGAGCCCCACTGTTACCTTCTTCCTTTAGTGATTCGTAATAAACGGTGTTATTGGAGATTAAAATAAAAACTGGCTGAGCACTGACCACTTATTTAATTACTTCACGAACAACTATTAATGAATAACAACAGAAACAAAATGAAGTGAATTAAGAAATAAAAGAAAACCGCACAATTTGATTTTCTAGCCACCTTATTATTATTGCATGATGTATCTATTAGCAACCGTCGCGGTCATCTGAGGCTTAGACGATGATTAGGTATACGGTACATGTTTGTAAAAGTGAAAAGTAAAGCCGGTATCATTGAAAATAGATTCAGCAATCGTTAAAGAAATTCTCGAAATTGAAGAAAGCATCGCCATTAAACTAGAGGGCTTGTAATAGTTCATGGGTGATAGTTACGTCTCATTGTAGAACGTACTTCCATTGAGGATATTTTTATGTTGGGCGCAACTAGGTTTTTTGATGCACTCCAAGAAGTGCGCTATCCTCCTGTTCGTTACGCTGTAAGACACGCAGTAGATAAATGGTAACGTCTTGCTAACTAACTCAGAAGCTTTCCTCGTTAAGGCAAACACAAAGCTGTCCGGCAATTCAGTTAAAGAATTTAATATAATTGTTATAGTTTTTTCAAAATTGGGATTTAAGAGTTAT
>NW_020442412.1:130275-134261 GCF_000699045.2 Agrilus planipennis
CTGCCAATAATTTTAACGTGTCCTACTTACCTATCTCGCCTATTTCTTATTGACTTCCATAGAGTCCTCTGTTCTCCTATTATTTCTAACACCTCTTCATTTCTAACCTTTCCTATCCACGTTATTCTTATTATTCGCCTATAACACCACATTTCGAAGGCTTTTTCTTTTCTGCCGCGCCCACTGTCCATGTTTCGCACCCATACAGCGCCGCGCTCCAAACATACGCCTTCAACAACCTTTTTCCCTGCGCTATCCTGTGCTTTATATCCATACTACTCCTTCCGTCCTGACTTATCTGACTTCCTAGATACCTACAATCGGCCACTTCTTCTAATTTTTCGTCTGTATATTCTCCCTTTCCCTACCTTTTCTTCCCTTGCATACTAGTATTTTAGTTTTACTTTTATTTACCTATTTACATACAGTACTGTTTTGTCAGTACCGCTTCTATTTTATCTAAAGCTATCTCAAAGTCCTCATTGCTAGATGCTAATACTGCTATGCCATCTGCTAATCTAAGCATACTAATCTTTTGCACCTGTATATCTATTCCTACAGTTGTACTGTCTTTAATGATGTTGATCTTTGTTGATAAAAAGTAGCGGTGACAGTGTGCATCCCTGCCTAACTCCCTTCCTAATATTTACTTCTCTATGTTGCAACCCTAGCTCTATAAGTACCTGTTATTCTTTAAACAAACTAAGTATCACTCTTCTATCTTTATAACTTAAGTATATTTAGCATCTTGTCCCATTTAACATTGTCAAAAGCTTTTTCTAAATCTACACATCCTATGTACGCACTCTTTTTTTTTTCTATCGTTTTCTCTATTGTTACCTGTAAAGCTAGAATGGTCTTCCGCGTTCCTCTATTTCTTCTAAACCCAAATTGATCTTTCCCTAATAGTTCTTCCGCCCTTTTTTCCATCCTACTCTGTACAATTCTAGTTAAGATTTTTGACGCATGGGAAGTGAAGGTAATTGTTCTGAATGTCTAGCACCTATCCGCGCTCGATAATTAGTAAATGTAATAGTTTAGGCCAATTTTATTTTTAATTACTACTATAATATACAATCTAAAGATGTCTACTTCTTACGCGTGTACACATACACGCTCGCCTGTTTTATATTTACTAGCATTTTATCGCTTTTGTACGGTTTGTTCTTATTGCAATGTTTGTATTATTTATTAAACAAATCTGTTATAAATATGAATAAATACCTACATATCTTTAATGAATGGGAGTTGCTTAAATTTATATATATTTTTGAGTACCCAACAGTACCCACAGATTCGGGTATTAATTACATTGACGAATACCACAGAGCAGACAGCAGGTATATATCATTTACTTTCTCAAGCGATGTGCCCCTTCCAATGTCTTGGATGCGCGCTGGCAAAATCGTAGGTAGAGAGAAAAAAGCTCACTATACCCTCCACTCTTGTTCATTAAACATAGTTTTTCACACAACATCTGCCAAAAGCTTTGTTCAATCATGAATAGTAGTGCGAGTCGAAAACAAGCGTTAAAGCTTTTAATATGTCNGCGAGATAGGTTGGTAGGACACCTTCTCAGGCATGAAGGTCTAGTCAGAGACATATTAGAAGCAGAAACAGGAGTTAGGAGGGGTACAGGTAGACCTAGGTTAGATTACTGTTCGCAAATAATTAAGGATGTGGGTTGTTCTAGTTTTAGCGAAATGCGAAGTTTAGCTCAGGATAGGAAAGAGTGAAGGTACGTGTCCAACCAGTCTTAGGACTGACGATCTTATGATGATGATGATGATGAAGCGAATAACTTATTACTATATCGTTCGCGAGAGTACCGGAGATCGTAAAATCAACAGATCGCTGAAACTTCTTTTCCTTGGAAATTAGTAGAATTTTGGCATATTCAATCTAGTAAAATTAGAGCACGGCGTAGATTGCGCGAGTGTGCTTGGTGATGAGTGTAAACTCGCCGCTGTTACATTTTCCGTTGGTGCCACTGTACATTTAACTAATTCATCTATTAAACTTTAGACGTCAAAAACTGATTTTATAGGCGTCATCTGATGCCGTGTCAATATTCTCTTCTGTTCCATTAGATTCACAAAGCGCTTTCAAATAACTTATTCGTCCAGTTCTGCTATATTCATTTCTAAGGTTTGTAAGGAAATAATCTTCACTTTCCTATTAGCATAGTTCTCCATTTTGGTCAGAAAGGCTATGTGCGCCTTTGTCAATGTCATATGTTGGAATTTCCTTTGTTTCTTAAGATATTCCATACCTTAGACTCACACCAATCCGAAATATAGTAAGTAAAGATTACAATCACATCGTCATGCCTTTGCAAAAATGTTTACTTGTACCACAAAAACAATAATACAAAATTAACAAAATGGCAGACACCAAAAGGCAAAAAAGAACATCAAAAAGGTAGTACAAAAATAGCATAATGTGGTGCTTTTTTGAAATTACGGTTAATAACATTATAATTTTATATAGTACGAGCTTTCGGATTGACCCTGGCAATTGATTTGATCTAACATGGACTCGACTCCACGTGGACCTTCGTTCCGTCAAGCAGTCCGCTTTAATTCCTCGGTTTTTCGAATTTCAGACTCGGGAGAAGGAATGGTAGCAATGCGGAGATGTCGGCGGATCTTGGGATGTAAGACCTCGATCAAAGTGCAACTGAGTATTCGTTCAGTCATTTCCGGATGTAGCTTACGGGCTAACAATAACTTTTTTCCCGTAAAAAGTTGTCTACGGGTTCAGATAGTTGATGATAAGTACCGAATAAAATCGCTCGGGCTGCGTCCAATATTCGGCCTATAAATTTTCTTTAAGCCTGTTCCAAATTATGGTATATATAGTAGAAGATTGTTTGTCTAGGAATTCGATGAGGACGGCTACCATCGCCTAGAGCTATGTTTTTCGTGTGTGTTGGTTCCGTTGTCATTATCACTTGACGCGGCAGCCACGTTGACTGTCATTGGTTCGACCATTTTGACAGATTTGGAGCTGTACGTGCAACCGCTGTGACGTGTTCTTTGATACGGTGATAAGGTATCGTGTTGTCCTAATTTAGGAATCGGTTTGTCGGGGCCGTTGTCTTTACAATTTGAGGTTAGTGAAACTCGTTGGAGGTTCTTTGCGTATGTGTAGTTCTTGAATCTCGTTAGAAGTTGTCTTCGTACTGTGTGTGGTTCGTGAATTAACTTCATCCAATGTTGTGTTTGTGTTCGGCCCGACGTGATTGGGAGCCACTGTTACCTTCTTCCTTTAGTGATTCGTAATAAACGGTGTTATTGGAGAAGATAATAAAAACTGGCTGAGCACTGACCACTTATTTAATTACCTCACGAACAACTATTAATGAATAACAACAGAAACAAAATGAAGTGGTCAGTGCTCAGCCAGTTTTTATTATCTTCTCCAATAACACCGTTTATTACGAATCACTAAAGGAAGAAGGTAACAGTGGCTCCCAATCACGTCGGGCCGAACACAAACACAACATTGGATGAAGTTAATTCACGAACCACACACAGTACGAAGACAACTTCTAACGAGATTCAAGAACTACACATACGCAAAGAACCTCCAACGAGTTTCACTAACCTCAAATTGTAAAGACAACGGCCCCGACAAACCGATTCCTAAATTAGGACAACACGATACCTTATCACCGTATCAAAGAACACGTCACAGCGGTTGCACGTACAGCTCCAAATCTGTCAAAATGGTCGAACCAATGACAGTCAACGTGGCTGCCGCGTCAAGTGATAATGACAACGGAACCAACACACACGAAAAACATAGCTCTAGGCGATGGTAGCCGTCCTCATCGAATTCCTAGACAAACAATCTTCTACTATATATACCATAATTTGGAACAGGCTTAAAGAAAATTTATAGGCCGAATATTGGACGCAGCCCGAGCGATTTTATTCGGTACTTATCATCAACTATCTGAACCCGTAGACAACTTTTTACGG
>NW_020442412.1:134776-139792 GCF_000699045.2 Agrilus planipennis
AGAACAACCCACATCCTTAACTATTTCCGAACAGTAATCTAACCTAGGTCTACCTCTACCCCTTCTAACTCCTGTTTCTGCCTCTAACATGTCTCCGACTAGACCTTCATGTCTGAGAAGGTGTCCAACCAACCTATCGCGCCTATTTCTTATTGACTTCCATAGAGTCCTCTGTTCTCCTATTATTTCTAACACCTCTTCATTTCTAACCTTTCCTATCCACGTTATTCTTATCATTCGCCTATAACACCACATTTCGAAGGCTTTTTCTTTTCCGCCACGCCCACTGTCCATGTTGCGCACCCATACAGCGCCGCGCTCCAAACATACGCCTTCAACAACCTTTTTCCCTGCGCTATCTTGTGCTTTACATCCCTACTACTCTTTCCGTCCTGACTTATCTGACTTCCTAGATACCTACAATCGGCCACTTCTTCTAATTTTTCGTCTGTATATTCTCCCTTTCCCTACTTTTTCTTCCTTTGCATACTGGTATTTTAGTTTTACTTTTATTTATTTACATACAGTACTGTTTTGTCAGTACCGCTTCTATTTTATCTAAAGCTATCTCTAAGTCCTCATTGCTAGATGCTAATACTACTATACCATCTGCTAATCTAAGCATACTAATCTTTTGCACCTGTGTATCTATTCCTACAGTTGTACTGTCTTTAATGATGTTGATCTTTGTTGATAAAAAGTAGCGGTGACAGTGTACATCCCTGTCTAGCTCCCTTCCTAATATTTACTTCTCTATGTTGCAACCCTAGCTCTATAAGTACCTGTTATTCCTTAAACAAACTACGTATCACTCTTCTATCTTTATAACTTAAGTATATCTAACATCTTGTCCTATTTAACATTGTCAAAAGCTTTTTCTAAATCTACACATCCTATGTACGCACTCTTTTTTTTCTATCGTTTTCTCTATTGTTACCTGTAAAGCTAGAATGGTCTTCCGCGTTCCTCTATTTCTTCTAAACCCAAATTGATCTTTCCCTAATAGTTCTTCCGCCCTTTTTTCCATCCTACTCTGTACAATTCTAGTTAAGAGTTTTGACGCATGGGAAGTTAAGCTAATTGTTCGAANCTAGGTTTACAAAAGTGAATCACACAACTTCAACTTTACCGTTGATTACGAAACCTATCCTTGTGGGGGGATAATATCTGATCCTATAGGTTCTATTTCCAGTCCAAATCTGCTAGATCCCTTAAATGGAAAAATTGATTGTGCATGGATATTTAAATTACCCTCTGACGAAGCTATAATGGTTAACTTCACTACCTTCCATTTTAACTCAAACTGTGACGACTCGCATTTAACTATGTATAGCGGTAGTTCACCAATGAGTCCACGAATAGGAAAATTCTGTAGAGATCAGTTGCCAAAAGATTTCCACATTCAAAACAACGAGTTGCTAATACAATATCATCAGAACGACAAAAGTAAAATATTAAACAATTTTACTTTATCATATGAAACAGTAAGTGAAGGTAGGTTTCTTCCTTTATATTTGCACATACAATACACGGTTATTGATTTAAGCATTTAAATCGTTCATTAGAAGTATTTAGAGAAAGAAAAGGAGTACCTATCTATTTAATGAAAACATTTATGGAATTGTGCCATTTCCGGTTCTACTCAAACTTGGCTATTTTAAATGGAATGCCCCAGTTTTCTTAATTTTGTTGACTTGCTTATTAAATTTAAAACATAGTTACTTCTAAGTGCGAACTTTATTAAAGCATCACTGACAACGTGATTACTGTTTCGGGAATCAAAGAAGCTGGAACTTGAGGGTTTTCTTTTTAATAAAGGAACAGATCACGGAAAAACTTTCTTCTACATTTTGAAACTTCCAATATTGTAGACCATACTCCCTTAATTATGCCAATTGAAAGGGTAGAAAAGCAAATTTCTTGTTGTAATTATAAAGAAACTTTCCGAGTTAATCAGCGCCGATTTAGTTGTGGTTGTAGTTTGTTAATCTTTATCAAAAATGAGATCTTTTTTCCTGATGAAAATTTTTAAGGAGTGAAACTGACCTCCGAAGTTGATGCTCCTTAATGGTAATTGTCGGGTTTCACATATTTATAACTGATATTTTCAAAAACGACCGAATGAATTAAATTCTGCATGAAAAACGGTGAAAAATGCTTGTAATCGTACATTTAAGAAACAAAAGATACAATTTCGAAGAGTTAAAAAATGATACAAATTCAAATGGAAAAAACAATTGATTATTTTTCAATGGGACCAATTTTAATCGAAAGAGCGTGAAAAATTACTAAATACGTGTCTTTGCATTTTTCACAAAACATAGTAATTAGTAATTTTTACGCTCTTTTAATTAAAATTGACCCCATAAAAAATGATTAATACATTTTTTGCAGTTGAATTTGCACCATTTTTAATGCTTATATTATATTTCTTTTTGTTTCTTAAATTTGCGGTTACAACCACTGTTTACTGTTTTTCATGAAAAATTAAATCCATTAACGACTAAATGGGTTGGATAATTTGGAGGTTATTTTCGCTCCTTAAAAATGTTTATCCGAAAAAAAAATACCGATCTCATCCTTCTTGATTTAGATAAACATATTATAACCGCAACTAAATCGGAAGCGGCCATTTTGAAACGTTTTCATTTTAGTAACGTCTAAAAGAAACAGAAGAATTTTTTAGAAATTCTCGTATAAACAAATTTAACGCATGGGCTATAAACCCGTGTTTTTGTTTTTTAATTTTCCTTAGTGAAATTTTCTCATAGAGTCATTAAAAATTGTGTTCAGTGTAAATATACAACGGTAGGGACAGACATGTTAAGGTTAAGCATCAGATATTGTCACATGCAAGCAACCCAACATACAGTGTTAGGTACCTATAAGAAACCCAACATTCACAATGATAAAGGATTGGTGGTGGTGGTAGTCTAACCGGACAATCCAGAATGCATTACCGGTGGAACGTACGCTAGTAAGAAGGGGAACATTATCGATAAGTACCTGTTAGAACAGCCAATTTGAAAGACTTTGAGCAAAAGATCTGCAAAGACACAGAGTTGGGAATATTTGAACCAGTAGCTGAATCCATCACCTTAACAGAACTGGCCAAAGGTCAAGTAATTATCTCAACAAACAAAAAGTCAAACAATTAAAGTAACTCCTTAGCTGTGCTTGACACGTCTTCGCCTTCTCAGATCAGGACTTTGATATGACCAACTTAACATATGGGGTCACTAATACCTATCGCCTCCCACACAAACATGCTTACTAGCGTCAACGTGGTACTAGTTCACTTTGATTGCATCATCGGCAGTTTACTTAAACCAGTCCAGCCAAAAAGCGTTTCAAATAGACACAAACCACTCTCCAATTCAGTCTTTCTTTTCGTCATAATTTTTTCGACAATATCAGCCCCTATTAAAACATGATCTGTCCCTGTGTTGTGTTGTAAAGTCGAAGTGTTGCAAACCATGAAATTACATGCATAACTTCTGTTTAAATCTTTTGCTCGTACTATGAAAGTATATTTTTCAGATTTAGATATAATTTCATCAAAAAGTGCCATGTGTCATTTCTTGCTCTCTATGAAGTACATAACTTAATTTTTCTGCAACCGTATCAGTAATCGCTCAGGCTGTCAATATTTTAGAATGCGAAAGTACGCTTTCTCTTAATGTTTATAGTCACACTACCAGGAATTCGGTGAAGGTTACTAACTGTAAGTTACTTTCGGTCAAAGTTGCATTTAGTGGTCAGAGCATTGGTGCATAAAGCCAAATGTAACGGGTTCGATTCTCTGCGGGGGTGTGACAACAGCAACAATATTCTCTCATTAACTTGAGGTAATTTATAGTGGATAAAAATTAAATATGAATTTTCACATTAATATTTACTTTTTTTTATTCGTTATCACGTTTGTTTACGTCGTTTCCTCCCGCAACGGAAAAAAACCAAAACATATCAATATGATGTATTTTTTAGTACAAAGACAATTTTCGAGCTACTTACATGGTTTGTATTACAAAAAATACACATAACATTTTTATCCGCCGAAGCGATCAGTATGTTCGCACTTGCTACGTCTTTAAAATACTCCGAAGTACTATCGAGGGAGTACTTTTGGTCCTCTTACAATTTTCGTCTTCTACTGGAACACTGAAACCAGTAAGCGCCATCTCGAGACGCTCCTCTCTTTTAATTCCTATTTGTAAAGAGGCTATTAGTGGCTTTACTTTATACTAAGTGTTGTTTTATGCTTCATCATCATAGGGCTTTTGCAGTTCACCAATACACAAAGGACCTTTTCCGGGAGTGAGGAGTCTACCAGCCTATCTGTCGTAACGCCAAGTGATTCGAGAGGGCTAATATACTTTTCTTGTTTGTCGTATAGATTCAAAAGTATAAGCAATTTCTTATTTCCTTTTATAGCATTCCGCAATACAAATACCAGAAGTACACGCACATAACATTCAATAAACAAGTTGTTGCAGACAAATAGGTTCGTCAAACTTTTCACCACTTTCTCATAATTTTTACCGCTAAGCGAACGGTTAATTTAGAAATTCGAAAAAGGTTATTAACGGTGTATCTTTGGAGCACGGCGTTGTACGGGTGCGAGACATGGACAATGGGTGTGGCGTAAAAGGAAAGGTTAGAAACCTTCGAAATGTTATAGGCGAATGATGAGGATAACGTGGGTAAAAAAAGGTTAGAAATGAAGAGGTATTAGAAAGAATAGGAGAATAGAGGACTCTATGGAAGTCAATAAAAAATAGGCGCGATAGGTTGGTAGGACACCTTCTCAGGCATGAAGGTCTAGTCAGGGACATATTAGAAGCAGAAACAGGAGTTAGGAGGGGTACAGGTAGACCTAGGTTAGATTACTGTTCGCAAATGGTTAAGGATGTATGTTGTTCTAGTTTTAGGGAAATGCGAAGTTTAGCTCAGGATAGGAAAGAGTGGAGGTACGTGTCCAACCAGTCTTAGGACTGACGATCTTATGATGATGAT
>NW_020442412.1:144360-156034 GCF_000699045.2 Agrilus planipennis
CCAGGGTATCCAAAAAATTATCCAGAAAATTTACATTGTGTATATGAAATTCATGCGCCTGGAAAAGTAATTAACATCGTATTCAGTGATTTCAATTTAGAGAAATGTAAGTGCACAAACAAATAAATGCTTTTTATGTAGTCTTTTAAAGTATGTCATGATCAAACTGAATTCTATAGCATTTATAAGAAGTAGTTAATTCCCTGGTACCAAACAATTTCATTAGAACGTTTCCTTATTACAGCGCTTGACTGTAAATTTGATTACATTTCCATAACTGCCCGACTTAGAAGGGGGAAATCTGACTTGCGAGCTCCAAAATTGTATTGTGGGTCAAACAAACCAGCTCCATTACGTTTCCAAGACTTTATCGCAATAACATTTAATAGTGATTCTAGTTCGGTTGACAAAGGCTTTAAATTCTCTTTTAGTACAGATGGTATAAAGGTGTTAGTTTTTTGCATTTCGTAAGCTATATTATTTGCAATTTTAGATTGCGGTGGTAGAATAACAGCACCTACAATAATATCTTCTCCAAGAAGGGAGGGATACGTTCAAAAAAGCTCCTTCGATTATTTAACTACCTATTCTTCGTGCCTTTGGAATATCACCGCTCCTTCAAATAAACATGTTATTGTAGAGTAAGGATAATAATTTGCCACTGACATTTAGTGGGTTTCCTTATTTGTACTTTTATAGGTTTAAACTGTTTGAATTGATGCACAGTCACGGATGTAATTTTGAATATTTAGACGTGTATGACGGATTTCAATTAGACGCAAATTTAAAATTATCACGTTTGTGCGGAAATCTTACAGATAGTCCTCCTGTATTTAAATCAACTGGAAATTCACTCCTACTTAACTTAAGAACAAGCTTTTCTGGCAATAATGCTGGTTTTCAGGCCTATGTTTATTTCCAATATGGTGCGGAAGTGGGTTGTGGTGGCAATTTGTTCATCAATGAAACTCGAGTAATTTCTCCATCAAACATTTCCGCTATAATGGATTGTCAGTGGCAAATCAAAACAACGGAACCGTCTGTAATAAAAATTGAATTTCTTGAGCTTAATTTAGAAGGCTGTTTCTATCATGATTCTAATATTAACAATACCAGTTGTATTCCTACATACATACAAGTAATTAGCGATATTTTGGTAATAGATTTTCTAATTTATTACATAATGTTTCAGATTCATGATGGACCTAGTTTTGTATCCGAAACAATGGATATCTTAAATAGCTCTTGGCACGTTTTGCCAACCTACCTGACTACAAGCAATTATCTATGGATTCGATTTTTGGGGCTAAATCTACCAATTACTGGATTTCGAATACGTTTAAGACCTATAAGCTGTATGCGTTAATCTACATTATTCAACAGAATTAACCTTTTCTAATAAAATGTCAATTCTAGCGCCATGTGGCACATCGGTACTTAAGGTAACAAATGAAACAGGTACACTAATGTCACCAAAGTATCCTGAAAGTTACCCTAACAATATTAGATGCAAATGGTTGTTAAACACCAATGATTACTTTGAGAAGATAAAAATTGAATTTATTGACTTTGATTTAACTTATAATCAAGATAAATCATTTTGCAAAGAAGACAGAATAGAAATTTCTGATAAACACGTAATTATTACAGGTTTACTAAATTAAATGAAAATTAATTTTTAAATTTTCAGAGTTTCAATAAAGTTACAGATGCCTTGGGCACAACAACTCTACTCCGTGGAAAACATGCATATCCAGCGTTTGCTGTAAGTATACTTCTGTTTTATTTTTGAATCAAATGGATTGCAGTTGATATGATTTATTGTATTTAGAAAAACTAACGAAAAAGAATATTTATCATTAATTAACTAGAAACGACACTAACTACGAGAAAGCAGAAAGGAAAGATGATATAAAACTAAGTAAAGTATTTACGAGAAAGAGGCTGGGTACTCATTAATTGTGGTGGGTGGAGTATCGGATAAAAGCCAATAAACAAACTACAACTAGTGGATTGGGTTCTTTCTTTCCCTTGCCTCGAGCTCGAAGTATGACGTGTGACATTTTGTTTATTAAAAAAAATGTGTACATGCTTCATTCCCACCATCCACTAATGCTGGTAGGCAGTCCCCCTAAGCTATACTTTAGTTTAAAGCTGGAGCCTACCTCAGCCTCCTTTGCAGTACCTAATCGTGGGAGCTGGTTAGGTAGAAGTGGACTAAAGCAAGCGCTATCGCGAACAAACATTTTTGTAACTTTCGAATTTCTTTACTGCAGAAGCGTTTATATTAAAAAGTCCCTTTACAGGTAGGGTAATAAAATCCAAAAATACAGGTTAGACTGGATGACCAAACGATGACTTGCCGTTATGCAAACAAAAGTTTTTCTTTTTGGTGTATAACGGCAAAAAGAGCAAACATAAAATTAGAAAACTGTCTGTCTTCAAACCTCGTGCAAAAAAGTATTCGAATGTCCGCTACGGTCGTCAGTCCTAAGGCTGGTTGGACACGCATCTCCACTCTTTCCTATTCTGAGCTAATTTTTGAATTTCTCTTAAACTAGAACAACCCATGTCCTTAACTATTTAAATTACTTTTTAGAAGCAACAAAAAAATTAATGCTGCTGGTTTTAAAGTAAGTATTAGTGCAATTAATTTTAAATATGTAAATACATATTTCTCTGTATATTATAGGCAAAATGGTCTTTCCAATGTGGGGGCATTCTTGAAGCAGATAAAAAAATAAGATATGTTTTGAGCCCAGGGTATCCAAAAAATTATCCAGAAAATTTACATTGTGTATATGAAATTCATGCGCCTGGAAAAGTAATTAACATCGTATTCAGTGATTTCAATTTAGAGAAATGTAAGTGCACAAACAAATAAATGCTTTTTATGTAGTCTTTTAAAGTATGTCATGATCAAACTGAATTCTATAGCATTTATAAGAAGTAGTTAATTCCCTGGTACCAAACAATTTCATTAGAACGTTTCCTTATTACAGCGCTTGACTGTAAATTTGATTACATTTCCATAACTGCCCGACTTAGAAGGGGGAAATCTGACTTGCGAGCTCCAAAATTGTATTGTGGGTCAAACAAACCAGCTCCATTACGTTTCCAAGACTTTATCGCAATAACATTTAATAGTGATTCTAGTTCGGTTGACAAAGGCTTTAAATTCTCTTTCAGTACAGATGGTATAAAGGTGTTAGCTTTTTGCATTTCGTAAGCTATATTATTTGCAATTTTAGATTGCGGTGGTAGAATAACAGCACCTACAATAATATCTTCTCCAAGAAGGGAGGGATACGTTCAAAAAAGCTTCTTCGATTATTTCACTACCTATTCTTCGTGCCTTTGGAATATCACCGCTCCTTCAAATAAGCATGTTATTGTAGAGTAAGGATAATAATTTGTCACTGACATTTAGTGGGTTTCCTTATTTGTACTTTTATAGGTTTAAACTGTTTGAAATAATGCACAGTCATGGATGTAATTTTGAACATTTAGACGTGTATGACGGATCTCAATTAGACGCAAATTTAAAATTATCACGTTTGTGCGGAAATCTTACAGATAGTCCTCCTGTATTTAAATCAACTGGAAATTCACTCCTACTTAACTTAAGAACAAGCTTTTCTATCAATAATGCTGGTTTTCAGGCCTATGTTTATTTCCAATATGGTGCGGAAGTGGGTTGTGGTGGCAATTTGTTCATCAATGAAACTCGAGTAATTTCTCCATCAAACATTGCCGCTATAATGGATTGTCAGTGGCAAATCAAAACAACGGAACCGTCTGTAATAAAAATTGAGTTTCTTGAGCTTAATTTAGAAGGCTGTTTCTATCATGATTCTAATACTAACAATACCAGTTGTATTCCTACATACATAGAAGTAATTAGCGATATTTTGGTAATAGATTTTCTAATTTATTACATAATGTTTCAGATTCATGATGGACCTAGNTCATTAACTTGAGGTAATTTATAATGGATAAAAATTGCATATGAATTTTCACAATAATATTTACTTTTTATTTGATTCGTTATCACGTTTTTCCTTCCGCCACGGAAAAAAAACAAAACATATCAATATGGTGTATTTTTTAGTACAAAAACAATTTTCGAGCTACGCCTCATATACTACTTACATGGTTCGTATTACAAAAAATACACATAACATTTTTATCCGCCGAAGCGATCAATATGTTCGCACTTGCTACGTCTTTAAAATACTCCGAGGTACTATCGAGGGAGTACTTTTGGTCCTCTTACAATTTTCGTCTTCTACTGGAACACTGAAACAAGTAAGTGCCATCTCGAGACGCTCCTCACTTTTAATTTCTATTTGTAAAGAGGCTATTAGAGGCTTTACTTTATACTAAGTGTTGTTTTATGCTTCATCATCATAGGGCTTTTGAAGTTCACCAATACACAAAGCACCTTTTCCGGGAGTGAGGAGTCTACCAGTCTATCTGTCGTAACGCCAAGTGATTCGAGAGGGCTAATATACTTTTCTTGTTTGTCGTATAGATTCAAAAGTATAAGCAATTTCTTATTTCCTTTTATAGCATTCCGCAATACAAATACCAGAAGTACACGCACATAACATTCAATAAACAAGTCGTTGGAGACAAATCGGTTCGTCAAACTTTTCACCACTTTCTCATAATTAGATTAATTTAGGAATTCGAAAAAGGTTGTTAAATGTGTATCTTTGGAGCACGGCGTTGTACGCGTGCGAAACATAGACAATGGGCGTGGCGGAAAAGGAAAGGTTAGAAACCTTCTAAATGTGGTGTTATAAGCGAATGATGAGGATAACGTGGGTAAAAAAAGGTTAAAAATGAAGAGGTATTAGAAAGAATAGGAGAATAGAGGACTCTATGGAAGTCAATAAAAAATAGGCGAGATAACTTGATAGGACACCTTCTCAGGCATGAAGGTCTAGTCAGAGACAAATTAGAAGCAGAAGCAGGAGCAGGAGTTAGAAGGGGTAGAGGTAGACCACTGTTCGCAAATAGTTAAGAATGTGGGTTGTTCTAGTTTTAGGGAAATGCGAAGTTTAGCTCAGGACAGGANCCAAGCGATTAAAATGGACTACCTTCGGCTTCCCATTTGGAGTTTTCTTAATTCGGCAGATCACGTCGTTAATCCTCTTCACTATCTCATAGGGATCTTCCCAATTCTGTTGGAACTTAGGTGATAGTCCACAGCGACGACGAGGATTATACAGCCAAACAAGATCTCCAGTTTGGTAACCACCTGCTGTAGCCTTGATATCGTAGTTTTCTTTAATCCTGTCACTAACAATCTGCGTATGCAGACGACATCTCCTGATTTACAACCGAATCTGAGGTCACCAGGCAGGTGTTTGGCCAGTCGTTTCGTGAACAGATAAACGGTATGTCATTAAAAATAATGGCAAATAGCGGCCCTTTGGCGATCAGGCACTACCTTGGAGACATATTTAATCAAGGTCCGGTTCATTCGCTCAACAATGCCTTCCGATTGTGAATGAAGTGGAGTAGTTCGAGATTTCTTTATTCCTAGGAGCTCGCATATTTCACGGAATATAGCCGATTCGAAATTCCTCCCTTGGTCTAAGTGCAACTCGAAGGGCACCCCAAAACGACTGATCAACTCTTTCAACAGCTCCTCAACTATGGTTTCCGACTCCTAGTTCGGAAGGACATAGGCTTCAACCCACTTGGTAAAATAGTCCATAACGACCACGATGTACTTGTTACCTTTCTCGGACTATGGGAATGGACTCGCCACATCGATTGCGATTCGTTTGATGGGGCCACCGACATTGTATTGACTCATTGAGGCCCTTGGCCTTTTCTGTGACCCATTACTAGCGGCGCAGGTGNAATTATTAAAGAACTTAAAAACACCATTAAATTAGAACTAAACTTAGGTTATGAATTATTCTATTCATTTACACTACTGTTGATATATCACTATTCACTGCGCTATTTATTTCACTGATATCACTGTCAATTTATATCTGGATTCACTTCTGCAATGGCCAATTTATTTCTTCCTCTCTCGGCGATCGTCTCTTCCTTTGAATACTCTTTTGTCTACTTTCTGGAACCTTCTGGAAGCATCGGGATAGTTTATTCTTTCTTTGAACTGTTAACTGCTTTCCCAGAATGCAGGTACGACACACACATTTACAAATACGGCGCACATGAAGAAAGGCACACGCGGATAGTCGGCGAATCGATAAGCCGTTCACGCACACGTGTGCCCGATCGCACACAAGCACACTCATGCTCGCTACACTGCCTCCTCCTTAAGGATGTTTCGTCTCGAAACATTTTCACTTTCCGTTTCGCAAGATCATGCCGGAATCTGCAGTTCTCACCTTTACGACATCCGCTCCGGGAATAGAAGTAACAGTCCACGGTCTTCTCATGATTGGTCCGATTCGGGTTATTACTGCAAACCAAAATGTCCATTCCAGTACGGCGGAACAGGACTTCGATCATGTTGCGTACGATCCTCCAATCTAGGTTATCCAGTCCACAACCAAGCTTCGGAATCACCGGCTTCTGTAGGTTATTCTCCATACCTTTCTCGGACTATGGGAGTGGACCGGCCACATCGATTGCGATTCGTTTGATGGGGCCACCGACATTGTATTGACTCATTGAGGCCCTTGGCCTTTTCTGTGACCCATTACTAGCGGCGCAGGTGGTAGACTTCTCACACCAATTCTTGACATCTTCCTTATAGTTCACCCAATAACTTGAACTTTTCCAAGCGTCTTATTCACTCCAAAATGGCCACTAGATGATCCATCATGAAGATACTGCAACACCACTCTAATCTTGTTTCGAGGAAGAACCAGTTGCTTCGTATCTTCCTCTCCTTCTGGACTTTCAACAACACGTTTCAGGATGCCATCCTCCAAAACCATTGAGTCCTATTGAGCCCATAACGATTTTAGTACTTGGGTGCAGAAAGAAATTTGCTGCCACGTTGGTCGTTTTCCGTTTTTCTTCTGTTCCATCACCTTCTTCAAGTTCGGGTCGTTTTCTTGGTCGTGTTTAATATTTGCAGGTAACCACTCGTCATCGATTACCGTGACACGTCGAATTGCTTCTTCATTCTTTTCCATTCGATCACACTGCTTGCACTCTGTTTGAAATCGAATACTTGGGGGAGGGGTACTTTTCCTACCTAGTTCTCCGCAATTCCAACATCTTAGCTTTCGAATTTCTTTATCGAACATGGAGATGATTTGGTAAACGGTTTCTTCCAAATATTCTGACGAATACGTTTCTTCACGCTGTAGCCGAACCCTTCCCTATTTGCTATAGGCCCGTTTAACATTTTCGTACTCCAATGCACGAGCTAATGCATCAGCTAGGTCGGTCAAGGCGTATTCGTTGTTGAGTGTCACTGTCCCGAAGTCTATCAGTAAATGCCTCCACTGCCAACCTTTCCATCAATTCTTCTGGAGTATTAGGATAAGCCAGTCGAGACAGTCTCGCAATATCGTCCTCGAATTCTTGTAGGGATTCCGTTGGTTTCTGCTGACGGGTTTTCAGTTGTATGTTATACACCGCTGTTAAATGAGCCTCGCCGTAGCGGAACTCTAACCGTTTTACCAACTCTTCGTTATCCGCCAATTCTTCCGGGGAAAGGGTGTTCGAAGACCGATAACGACAAAAACTATTTATTTACACTTATTATTATGGAACTTAAAAACACTATTGTATTATAACTAAACTTAGGTTATGAATTATTCTATTTATTTACACTACTATTGATATATCATTATTTACTGCGGTATTTATTTCACTGCTATCAATGTCAATTTATTTCTGGATTCACTTCTGCAACGGTCAATTTATTTCTTCTTCTCTTCCTTTAAATACTCTTTTGCTTACTTTCTGGAACCTTCTGGATACATCCGGATAGTTTATTTTTTCGTTGAACTGTTTAACTGCTTTCCCAGAATGTAGGTACAACACACATATTTACAAATAGGGCGCACATGAAGAAAGGCGCCCGCGGATAGTCGGCGAATCGATAAGCCGTTCACGCGCACATGTGCCCGATCGCACAGAAACACACTCGTGCTCACTACAATATATATCAATATTTACTAATAATCTTGGGCGCTAATCTATTGTACTACTTGAATTAGGCCTAAAACATGTTGGTGTTTTACAAACATGTAATATTATTTTAGCAGAAACAGCAAAATGACTAAGACAGCAAATTACTCTATGTATATCATGTTTGTTGAACAGGCCTGTAACAGCAATTAAGCAGGCAATTACATCACAACTGTAAGATCCAGTCAGAAGAAGGATACGTTTTTTAAATTGGAAAGGAATCCTTTTGGAGCATTTATTGTGAAATATCAGGTTTTGTGTTCTTAATAACTCTAGTTGTAGAGAATAGGTTTTGTCAGTAAATTAAGTCAAAGAAAATAAAGACTATGAGAACGAAGAGTCAGTTACAAGGTTATCCGTATAACGGTTACAAAAATGGCATTTTCCAGTATTTTCTAGAAAAACTGTCTATCCTGTGATACCAGATAAACATTCTATGTTCAGCATCTGTCTCTAGAAAGTCTTATTCATGTGGATAATTATGTGCTAAACCATGTGCAACTACGTAAGAGCGAACTAGGCAAGTAGTCCTCGGATTCGGAACTATCCCTTATGCTACATTTGGACTGGGAACTGCACAACGGACCGCGATACTAACGAAACCGAGTAAAGAATATTTACCTATTATTGACAAAATCAACCGTTACATAAACGAATGCGAATGTTTCTGTATAACCAAATACGATTATAAACTATATAAACGTATACTTAACATCGCGCCTTTCCAGATTTTACATACACATAGAGCGCATCTGCAAAAACCTCAAAATTTTTGACCACGACCGATTCCCACTTTGGTGCAAGGTGTTGATATTAATAGCAAAAGGTCACTGATCTTTTTACAGGTTCTTAAGTCGTCGATTGAGGTTGGTACTGGTCTCTGCTTGTACTTTCCTGATATATCTTTTTTCCTCTTGCTACATCCCAATTTGTATATTTTTTGACGTGACAATGTCTTATAATTCGATGGAGCCGGCTGCACGCACGAAAAAACATGACTCATGCGGCGTTACCTCTCTCTGAGGCGTTCCATTTAAGGCTTGAAGTGCAAGCGAGAGCGCGGAACGAGCGACAAAGAGGCACAATCGGCCTCCGCGTTCGGCAGCGTTCGACATCTGTCTCTCTCCTACTTGAGTGAGCGATGCGTCCGCGTGGACAGCTGCTATACAATAATACATTTCCATTTACCTCCTTCTCTATATCCATACAAAATATCTATCAAACAAATAAAATTAAAATTTTCTTTTGAAAAATGAAACCATTCCATCAGTATTTTCTTATGACGTTGTCACGTTCAACTATCGTCAGTAAACCGACTTTACAGACAACCGATTTTTTTCTGGATAGACCCTTTCTTTTTCATATATGAAATTGGATGTAGTTAATCGTCACTCGACACTATAGTAGTAGCATTGCACCGCATCCACTCTTGCTGGCGCCGGTATGGAGGTCTGTCTCGTACTTTGGGTTTTATATTTTCAAAAACAGTGCTGATGTGAGAAAAGATTTGAGCTATTCAAATACGCACAGTTCGTCAGCAAACTTGAACTCGGGTGTATCTATTTATATGTTGCTCAATGGTTTGGCTACAAATGAGACATTCTGGATGAAGTAGTCTGCTAATCCAACAAAAATTGCACCACAGCGATTGTTTTCGACAGTCGCTGGGAAGTTGTGAGGCACCGAGGGCCGTGGTATAGTGACCCGGTGGCGTCATCTGCGCTTAACAATGAATCGTCCGGCTAGTGGCGCAACCTAAAGCCTGTTGTAACTCAGAAAAGGTGACGGTGAAAGTTGGGGAGATTTTCAGCTAGGTTTGGTAGCTTTGCAGTAAAGTCGTGCAGCTTTAGAGGTAAGTTTGGCAACTTTGCAGCTAACTTGAAATGAAGTAGCTTTACAGTTAAGTAATAGTTTCACTGGGGAGGAGTGGTAGCTAGTTAGCTAGAGAGGAGCCTCTATTCTGATTTCTCTTGTATTCTCTAGCTCTTTTAAATGAGTTTTGGAGCTCGCATCTGCGGATATGTCCCTTGTGTTGGCAGTGAAGTAACTTTACAATTAAGTAATAATCTCACTGGAGAGGAAAGGTAGCTAGTTAGCTAGAGAGTAGGCTCTCCTCTTATTTCCCTCGTGTTGTCTCATCCTTTTACATGATTTTTGGAGCTCCCATACGAATTTCGCATTGTGCGAGCTTCATGATAAGACATTAGAAGTTAGCTTTCGGATTGAACTTGACAATTTATTTGAGTCAACGTGGACTCGACTCCACGTAGTCTACTTCCAAAAATTCTAATTACTTCATGACACCTGCAAGAATCGCGGCTTTCAATCAAGTCTACGCAGAGTGCTGCTTCCGAGAATCAGACTGTATTATTGTAATAGTATGAGATATATGAGAAACACAGCGGTCAATCAGCTACACGTGACTGTTTTCGAAAATCTGGTCATATTATTACCATTGTATGGTGCATGTATGTAAAAACCGTTGCGATCATCGCTGATACATGTATGATTTGTCGATGCATCAGACGATTATCCAGATCAGTTTTACCTCCCTACCTGACATACACATTCGGCAACTGTCCAAGCAAACTGCTAAATAACCATGAAATTCCATATGAAGTAAAACTAATGTACTAAACTAGAAATCATTAGAAATTTAGGTACAGAAATATTCCCAAGAAGTGATTGATTTATAGCGGTACTTGTAAGAAAAAATAAAGTCATATTGGATTGCGAAAAGCAAACAGAAATGATTTCAAAGGATGCAACTCTAATCTGAGTTCAATGATGAAGTTGACCTATTTTTCACTGAGATGACAGTTGACGATAATGGATTAACGAAGAGGTGGACATAGAAAAGACAGTGGTATTCGAAGAAGAATAGTTATGGATTAGGCTTATCACGAATTACGTTTTTTATGTATTCTATTTCAAAGGTGGTGTGGAAACAAATGTAGGGCAATACCCGTGATTTAAGTATTTCCCTTTTTATCTATGTCTATCTAGCAAACAATTTTTATAATTAACGAGATATTTGAGAAAAATTGTTTTCCTTTAATACACTTTTTCGTCTTTTGCACACCGTTGACCATCTGTAACTTTTGCAGTTGCTCAGTCTTGGTCTTTCGAGAAATTAGAAATTTGTAAGATCATAAAAATAATCTAGTCGGAAAATCTTCAATTGAATTTTTTTAGAAGTTCATGTACAAAGTGACTGGTCTGTGAGGCCAATTAGAATATTATACAAAGTATTTAATTTCACACAATCCATCTCCTTATAGTATGTCATGGAATAACTTCTCTTGTAAGTAAAATAATCGTTTTAGGAAGTAAAAAGATTACATAAAGCACGATAGGATCTAGGACCCATGTATCATATTTACGTAAATTTTATCACTAATTAATCTCCGTTTTCACTTAAATAGGCTATTTGGATACCAACAGATACTCATCAATTCTGTGGAAGAAATTCAAGTGGCTTTACTTATTATTCCGGAAGCAACGAAGTTATTGTTTCCTTTTATGGTAGCTCTAA
>NW_020442412.1:160077-164972 GCF_000699045.2 Agrilus planipennis
CAGCTGCCGGTGAAGCCTTTCGACCATCCCATTTGCTTCGGGGTGGTATGCGGTTGTTTTGAAATGAGTCGTACCTGTCAAGGCGTTCAGTTCCCTGAACAGGTGCGACTCAAACTGTCGACCCTGGTCCGTTGTAACTCGTAACGGCGTCCCGAAGCGCGCTATCCAGTGGTGGTAGAAGTTCCTGGCAACCGTGGCGGCTTCTTGGTCCTCCATTGGGATAGCTTCTGGCCAGCGGGAGAATCGGTCCACACACGTCAGAAGATATCGATAGCCATCGCAGTAGGGCATTACTACGATGTCGACATGGACATGTTCAAAACGACTGGACGGTGGTGCAAAGGTCCCTGGTACTGTCGATACGTGTCGAGTTACTTTGGATTTTTGACAATCCACGCAATTTCTGGCCATCTCCCGACAGTCTCTCTTGATAAATGGCCAGACGTAGCGGTCAGAAACCAGTTTAGTCGATGCGTTGGCTCCGGGATGTGAAAAGCCATGGATTTTGTCGAAGACAGTTCGGCGGAACTTACGGGGGACGAAAGGGCGCGCTATTGACCTGGAAACATCGCAAACCAGCGAATAGTTTGTGCCTGGAATTTTAATTAATTTTAATTGTAGGCTGGTACATTTATTTCTCTGTAGCGCGGCTAGCTCTTCGTCCGTGCGTTGCGCTGCTGCTAATTGTTCCATGTCAATTGCGAGCGCGACCTCTTCTATCCGCGAAAGGGCGTCGGCGACAACGTTATTCTCTCCGGGAAGGTGGCGGATGTCGGTGGAGAACTGGCTGATAAAATCCAGGTACCTGAACTGTCGAGGGCTGCATACTCTATCCTTCTTTTCCAAAGTGTAAATGATCGGTTTGTGATCCGTATAGTATATGATGAACGTTCTAGCTTCTACCATGTGGCGAAATTGCTTCACGGCGTCGTAGATGGCTAGGAGTTCCCTGTCATAGGCGGCGTACTTCCTCTCTGCCGATTTCAATTTCCGGGAAAAGAAGGATAGCGGCTGCCAAGTACCATCGATGAGCTGTTGAAGCACTGCGCCAATTGCAGAATTTGACGCATCGCAGAAGATAGCCAGCGGTGCGTCGGGTACCGGGTGTACCAGGAGCGTCGCGGTTGCCAAGGCCTTTTTGGTGGAGTCGAATGCTGCGGTGGCTTCCGGTGTCCATACTATAGGTGTCTTACCTTTTACGTCGCCCTTCAGTAGCTCGTTAAGTGGCGCTTGTAACCTTGCGGCATTAGGTATAAATCTCCGGTAGAAATTTACCATGCCTAGAAATTGCCTCAGTCCTTTAACAGTTGTTGGTTGTACGAAAGATGCAATCGCCTCCGACTCTTTCAGCTAGTGGTGCCATACCTTCTTTGTTGATGAGGTATCCTAGGAATTTTACCTCGGATTGTCCAAATTTACACTTGGCCGGGTTGATTACGACACCGTAATCTTGTAAACGGCGGAATAGGATATCCAAATGGGCAAGATGTTCATCGGCCGTTCTTAAAGCCACCAATATGTAGACGATATACGCGTAACAGAAGGCCAGACCGCGTAGCACTTCATCAATGAAGCGCTGGAACGTCTGTGCCGCGTTTCGTAGACCGAACGACATATAGGGGAATTCGTATAGTCCAAAGGGAGTGGCAATGGCGATTTTGCAGATGTCTTCTGTGGCGAGACCGGGATCTGATGGTAGGCCTTAACCAGATCGATAGTTGAAAAAACGGTGTTTCCGGCTAGCGTTTGCGAGAAATCGTGAAGGTGTCTCACCGGGTATCGATCTAGTACGGTCCTAGCGTTAAGTCCTCGGTAATCGCCGCATGGACGTCATTCGTCGCCATCCTTCGGGACCATATGAAGAGGGGACGACCAGCAGCTTTGAGATGGCCTGATAGTTCCCAATTTCAGCATGGCATCGAATTCTAGCTTGGCCGCCTGCAGACGATCTGGAGCCAATCTTCTAGGTTTCTGCGCCACGGGTGGTCTTGGTGTCGTCTTTATGTGATGTATCGTACGATATTTTACGGTTCCGGTTCCGTCTGGGCGTACGACATCCGGAAACTTTGCCAGGAGATCCAGATATGAAGACGAGCCGTTGATAATCTTCACCGTTGGTAATGCGCCATCGGCTGCTTGGCCTATCGCTGATATTTTGGTTGTGCCATCGATGAGCCTTCGATTTTTAGCGTCAACCAAAAGACCGAAGTAAGCCAGGAAATCGATACCTAGGATAGGCCTGCTCACGTCAGCAATCACAAATCTCCAAGTGAAGTCCCTCCGGAGTCCTAGATTGAGAGTTCTTGTTGTCGTGCCGTATGTCGTGATAGGAGTCCCGTTAGCCGCGGAAAGTTGGTAAGCACTCCTTTCACATGGCTGCCGAATGTAAAAACGCGAAAACACACACAAACCGGCACCAGTGTCAACCAGAAATAATTTGTTTGTTTCGGTCAGGAACCAGGATACGGTGGGATGCTGTAGGCCTTGGGTAGTCTGCCGCCATTAACGACTGGCCCCGGAGTTTTCCGCACTCGCGAATTTACCTGGTTGAGTGCATTTTCGCGCGCGATTACCAAATTGTTCATGGCACCAGCAGAATCCGTCCCCCGCGTATCGTCCGCGAGAGTTCGATCTACCGCGCGAATTCGATCGGCCCCGAAAACATAACCGTCCGTGCGAACCTGTAGAGTCCGGTGCTCGAAACTGGTTGGATCGCAGTTCTGAAATTTCGGCACGAAGGTTTGTGATTTCCTGATGGACGGCGTTGCTCATTTCCATTCGCATCTGACGTAACTGTTCCGCGAGCATGTAGGCAATTGATGTTGAAGTATCACTTACTGCGGCTGATGTTGCTGTTGCTGTGGCGATTGTAGGTTTCCCTAGGGATAGATTCATCATCTTATCCGCTAGATCGGCCACGTCCTCCAAGGAGGGGTTGTTTTGTGCCGCACGTTTTGGCTGGATACTGGTCGGAAGTAGGTTGAACCATATTGCTCGAATAATATTGTCGGGAACCGCTGAACCAGCGAAGCCTTTAAGGTGCCGCAAAAATTGGGACGGCTTGCGATCTCTCAATTCTTCATTTTCGAGGAAACGGCGAGTCTTCTCTTCTTGGGAAGCGCTGAGCCGTTTTATTAGTTCCGTTTTCAGCAATGCATAGGAACCATCGCTTAGAGTGGTCACCACTAAATCACTCACTTCCGATGCTACGCGCGATTCGAGACTTTCAGCTATGATCTTCAATTTTTTAATGTTTGAATTGATACCGGCACTCGGGAAAGCCAACTCCACTTGTGAAAACCATAGTTCCAGATCGGTGTAATTAAACTGTGGTAAAGTCATTCGGGTGTTTCTGTTACCGATCATCGATTCTAATGCACCTAAAATATGGGCTTCGTCGACTGTTGGATGTGCCATTATCGCGAAAACACAAAAAAAAGTATACATAACGAAGAAAAGTTTACCTGCGTTGTTTTCACCAAACTCAATTGCACTTTTTATCTTCGACTGATACACTTATGCACTAGAATGTTTGTACGTGTAAAATTCTCACTAGAAGCGTCGGAGGTCACCACTTTTATAAGTTTGTTTGAGTCACTTTGTTTAGAGGAGGGTTTGAGGAGGACTTAGAAAACGAATAATTAAAACTAGATAACAACAACATATATTTACAACTTAACAACAACTGGCGTAACGAAAAGAGAATAGAAGGGACTTGTTCTGCTGAAGGCGTAAGACGAACTGATTTTGTATTTATGGAAAATGAAAAACTGTTCTACAAGAAAGGAATAGAGAGGGTAGTAGATACGAGTAGGGAAGTATTGAAATATGGAAACTTTAAGATTAGANCCTAATCGAAAATAGAAAAGAAATTATTTAGAAAGGTATTTACAATATGTACACAAAAAGAAACAATTTTAAAACATGTGGTGGATATCGCCACAGCAGTATTAGCACCTAAAAGGAGGAGTTAGAGACAGTATTAAATAAAATAAAAGTGGTATTGACAAAACAGTATTGCATGAAAATAAATAAAAATAAAACTCAAATACTGGTATACAAGGGAAGAAAAAGTTGGGAAAAACCTTTTATAAAAAATGTTGAAATTGTCCGCCATACGCTTCAATGAAACACTGACAGCGGCATACCCAGTTGCTGCGAATTTTAGCCCAGATACCGGAAATATTTCGAATTATACGATAGGCATTGGTAATGTAACTCACCACCAACTGACGGCTGATTAAGAAATGACCACTAAATAAATAAACTAACATTAACAAACAAGTAAATTCCACAACAATTCAAAGCAAACTGAACAACCTGTTAGAAACTACGACATTATGTGTATTTATTCCAGTCACTTCCAGCAGTGTAATTTTACTAGGTTAAATCAATATTTACCTTTTTATATTTAATGAAAACAAAGTAACCAACTTGGTCCTTCTGGACACATCCTTGTATTACTCCACGTGGGGTTAATGAGCCCTGCCAGGCAAAACTAACGTTTAACACATGTGAATGGTCAAAGTAGGTCTGCATCTTGTCTCAACTTTTACAACCATAACACATACATTTGTTTTCGTACACTAGTACGTTATGTTACAAACTTTTACCAAATGCTGGGTGGTGAGGGTTGTTTGTGCACCGCTTCTAACTATTCCATAGTCGTTATAATTTCTTTTCTGTTTAAAATAACATAATACTCGACGTCATGGGCTACCTTAGGTCCACTTTAGTTTACGATCATGGGATTTTCCATTGTGATAGGTAAGTAGTTTTTCTAACATGTTCAGTCATCTAATGGTCCTTAACGCGAGTGCATTTTCTTCGGCTGAACCGTAACTTAATACCAAACATAAACAATAACATCACCCCAAAAAGCAGCTGATTCCGAC
>NW_020442412.1:167523-172425 GCF_000699045.2 Agrilus planipennis
AGAAAATACTACAAATGGCGCAGTAAACGCCATCTGTAGCACGATGCTACATTTTAGGATTACGTATGCTCCAACAAGGTCCACTTGTGTGGATATCTACTTGCTGAAGACGAATCCCGGCGTAGCCAACCTCAACGTAATAGGCACGTTAGCTTAATCGAATAAAATAATTCGAAGTGGTCTGTGTTCTTTATATGCATGTTTATATGACTTTTTATTATTCAAATATTTACATAAATTTCAATGTACTTGATTTTTAACATTGTTTGCATCATTGTCATCATTCATTTCAACAATACTTTCAATTATTTCATTCTGTTCTAAAAATGATACAATAGGCTTATTCAGAAGGAAGAATCATGTGCGACTTTTGGAAAACTAAAAGTTTGCTACAAATGAAGGCATCTATTCGAAAACCATAAAATACGAAGTTAGTACGAACAAAACTGGTACCGTAAATGTCGATGTATGGAGTTTGAGATCACACTTATTATCAGTGAAAAAATTAACTTAAATGGTTTCAAACTTTTGTTCTCCATAAACGCTTGCCACATTTCAAAAATAGGAAAGTATAAACTACAGTAGTACTATTTCTATAAGTGTAAACCAAATGAAAACGGCCGCTAAATAATAAATAAAAATATACAGCAATTATTTACCTCAACAAAATGAGGTGACAGAAAGAAAGAACATCATTTTGTCAGAAATGGCAAGATTCATACTACTAGGTGCAGGTACGGTTAAGAAATATTGGGGTGAACCTGTAAATGCGCCAAACTACAAACTTCTACCAAAGCAAATGATAATACTCCTTTCGACGTTTGATATTCAAAGAATCCAGATCTAAAAAAAATTACATATTTTTTGGTGTGGAGCTGCGAAACGTTAGAAGGCGAACTAGTTAATGGATAATTGACTAATAAGAATTAATTGGCTCTGACGAGATGTACGGATGCCTAGCAACTGTTAGTTTGGTAAACAATAATGGCTGTAATTAATCTGTATAGTGTCACATACTGTTCGTAATTTCCAAAATTATATTTTTCGTTTTCCCGGAATTGAGTCTGCTTATTTTGCCATACGCGGAACCTTCATATACAATAACATTTGTTATGGTTCCGGGATATATTGAGTCGACTTTGCGAAACGCGAAACCGCAACACGGAACCTAAAGCACGACTAATAGTCCGCGAGGGAGATTAAGTGAAGTCAGCAAAATGATCGTGAAGTCGGGAGGAAAAGGTGATCCACCGACTTGTGTAATTCGAGAATCGTCGACTGCATCGTAGACTGGCGATGGTTGACAATTGCAACCCTGTACCGAAATATCCCCTCGAGAACGAACCACCGGATCCTCGTGAAGCGGATAGTTTCCTCCCGGAAGTTAAGGAAAGATAAAGGTACTACTTAATCTCCCTCAGAAACTCCTGTTTGCTATCTACTTATATAGTAATAGTTTGTACTTATTGTTGCCTTTCAGCACAAATCAAGTTAGTGATAATTGTGCCAAATATATAATATATAGTCCTAAGACTGGTTGGACATGTACCTCCACTCTTTCCTATCCTGAGCTAAACTTCGCATTTCCCTAAAACTAGAACAACCCACATCCTTAACTATTTGCGAACAGTNAGAATTAGCTTCTGAAACTACAGAAATGCAACTAACTTACACCAAGTCATCGGAAGAAACTGGAACAGGATGGATTGCACAGTTTATTGGCGTTTCTTCAGGTATGCTTTTGTTAGAATAACAATGAGTTGTGTTTGAACATTTGTATATTTTAGGTGTAAAAGTGAATTGGTGAACATTGAGAAAATATGGAAAACAAATGTGATTCTGTCATTTTATTGTTTAATAATACATAATGCAATTTAACAAGGATTTTATTTGGATGTATTACACTTATACATCTTACACATATTATTGTATATATTTCAATTATGTGTTTGTTTTGGCAAAGTGACGCCGGAGCTTTTGCTTTGATTTCATTTTAATTTTTCAAGTGAAATAAATAAATTAGAATTCCTTAAATTCTTTAAATATGTATGTTTTTTCTCGTGTACTATAATGCAAAATTAAATTTCCTTTAAACTGATATAAGGGTGATGGTATCACTGACTAGTAGTTTTTGAACAATTTACAATTTTTTTGAAATTTTTAATTATATCGCATCATCAAGTTAACCGTTTTAAAAAGTTTGGCGAGTTTGTTTTGTTTTTCGAAGAAATGTCAGTTTATTAATTTATTGTTGAGTAATTACATAATTAGAAGTATTAGTAGATGGTTTATGTAAAGGAATACCTCGAAACACAATTACCAGACAAGAAGAAGAGCTAAAAAAGACAGATACAGTTTTGTTTATTATTAGAAATTAATTTATAAGGAACCACCAAATTTAATTTTGCATTATATTATACGAGAAAAAATATGGCATTCCATTTAAAAAACATGTTGTACCTGTTTGAATTTGTGGATATTGGCACCTATAAATATCATACTAATTATAACCTACGTGTCTATCTAATACCTGTATTTGTTAGGCAATTTCTTCGAGAAATGGAATATGAAAACTGCAACCCTCTAAGTCCTTTTGTTTCTGAGATATTTAAAATGGAGCCAACCACTACAAACGTCAAATTTTCCAAGGAACTTTTCCAAGAAACGTGAAATAACTCCAGAAGGGTGTGACTTAGGTCCAATACATTTCAATAAACTGATATTATTTTCTTATGGGGAATTCAAAAATGAAATAAAAAATAAGGAGTTCCATTTAAAATAATGAAGTCACTATATATTTCTGGTATAGCCGGAAGTCCGCCATATTTGAAAATAATTTTTCGTTATTATACACTTAACTCTATACAATTTCTATTTGAAATATTTTTCTCTATTTTGAAGTATACGTGTATGCATGGCCGACTTCGGCTTAGTGACTCACCCGAGTATATATAAAAATCAAAAAGAAATCAGAGCAAAAGCTTGGGCGTCGCTTTACCAAAATAAACACATAATTCAAAGAAAAAATACACCATGGGGTTAAACTTACCTGCTTAAATAGAAAACTCGAAATTCTCATAAATAATACAAATTTTATAATATAAAAAATATATTATCCAATAAATTGATAAAAAGCAGTTATTCAATAACCCCAAAAAATTGAAGAAACCCTTATCGGTTCTTAGAAAATTATTTCGAGAACTCATAAAGTTAGGTTTGTTCTTACTAAATGCTAATAAACTTGAAAAAGACTGCAGAATTTCTTATTTTGTGTAAACTTCTGCAGTAAGTATCAATCAATAGTAACTTTCAACTAATTAATTTCAACGAAGTTACAATAAACTTACCTTAATAGTTGATGAGTTCCAGAGAAAGTCACGTAACCAAATAAAGCCACAGTTCAACCTAAGACTTTCTAGGATAATCAACGATCCACTTGAATGACCCCACCTAAAGGGGCAAGTTTTATTATAATAAAAGATTAAATTCTGTAAGTTAGGATTAGCAAAATAAAATATCCTGAGGTAAATACAAACATTTAAACAATTTATGGAGACAAGTACTTACTCAGAACAATTCATGTAATAATAAATTTAATGAAACCAATAGTAAAAGGCAAAAGGAATTGACCAGAATACTAATTGTATTTTAAATGTATAAACCCATTTAATAATTCAACGAAACCACATACATTATTATAACATTATGTTACGAAAAACGATAAATTTAATACAAAATTATAATTAAGTTATAACATAATGCAGATTGCCATGAAGAAACATGCTTAATAAAAAAAAAATATACATAAAATATTAAAGAGATTTATAAATAATTATTTAGAAAATTATTTAGCTTTTGTTATAATAAGGAGCAAACAACCGACATCCACCATTACGGTTTAAATTTGCCTGGACAGTGGAAGATAGGCGAAGTTCGATGTTCAGTTCCTTCCAGAATTGATTTGTTGGTCCGAAATTCGTTCAAAAACATATCAAACTCGTCAATCTTTCTCTTCTCGACTTCCGATGAGGTTCTCGGCGACATACAGGAATATGGATAAGATCAAAGATCTGATGAACCAGATATTTGAGGCGTTGGTAATGTAACGATTAGCTCAAATCTTCCTCATCTTCTTCATCGCAGATCTGGTAACCGTCATACGCTGTTTCAATTTTTAATCAACGCATCCTCTGTAATTTCAAATGAAGACTCCAACATAGATGTATGATGGGATCACCTCAATTTCTGTTACTTCTGGCACGTTATTATACGGGGTGTAACAGAAATAAGTACCGAGCTTTGGAGGGTGTAAACTAGATGCAATAAACAATCGCACAGTGCGTTCAACAGCGTGGTTTAGGGCGTTTTTTTATAAAAAGATCACAATAATTTAAAATGCAAAGCCGGTTCTGTAAGTGAGTTAGCAACACAGGTATACGAGGGCGGTTCAATAAGTACATCTTTTTTTTAAAATTTTTTTTATTTTTCAACATAGTCCCATTTTAGAAAGGTACACTTCTCCCAACGACCCTGCCATTTTTTTTACCCCTCCAAAAAATAAGATTTGTCGAACTCCCCAAAATCCCCCCTGTCTCGGCGATGACTTCCACGTTTGAGCTAAATTTCTTTCTCGCTAGTCATTTCTTCATGGTAGGGAACAAGATGAAGTCGCAGGGAGTCAAATCGAGTGAGTACGGGGTCTGCGGCAGCAAATTCATAACGTAATTCATGCAGTTTGGCGGCAACAACTCCTGATGAATGTGCTGGTGCGTTATCGTGTTGGAAACGCACCTTCTTTTTCGTCAAATGCGTCCGTGTCTCCTTCAATTTTTTGTCGAAGCGGTCCAATAACTCACTGTAGTATTGTCCAGTGATCGTTCTTCCTTTTCCTAAAAAATCCGT
>NW_020442412.1:176322-193402 GCF_000699045.2 Agrilus planipennis
TCTTCATTTCTAACCTTTTCTACCCACGATATCCTCATCATCCGCCTATAACACCACATTTCGAACGCTTCTAACCTTTTCTTTTTCGCCGCTCCCACTGTCCATGTTTCGCACCCGTACAACGCCGTGCTCCAAACATACACCTTTAAAAACCTTTTCAGAATTTTTAAATTAACTATAATATAAGAATATATAAGACATTAAAAAGAAAACGGTGTTTTAATAGCAAAGCTCTCCTACGCCAACCGACTCCCTCGCTACTGCAATACAATAGATGTGCCAAAACAACAGATCTATCCTTTGTAGAATGTTAGTGCTACTGTCTCAGCTTATTAATTTGCCATGGCAAAAGCCTCAGGTCAACGTGTAAATTTATCTGCATATAAGAAGCAGTAACGGTATCCATCCAAAAGTGGCATTACAACAATATGGATAAGCAAATTGAATGTGCTCAAGGGAGGGAGAGTGTAACATGCCGGATAATTCTGGCTTTTTGACATGAAAGGTATTCGCGTACCCATTTGGCAAAATACTTGCTGCTGATGGTCATACGAAACGTTGTAATATCAATTTTATGGATGCAGGAATATCGGGATGCTACAGTAACGCAGTTGCTTGAACGCAGCAAAACGAAATGTTCGAGTCAGAAAAGGTCTTGTCGTTCCTGTTTAAATAATACATAACGTTACAAAATTCCACCGTATTTGAGTCCGGAATGTGAGTACGTTTTATGGGTAAAACTGGTTTGAATTGAGATAATATTGTGGTCCCCGTCATATTCTTACTCCGAGGCTTCATAGGTATATTGATAATTCAGAAGTACATAAAAGTGTATCGACTAACCTTTTTACTCTTGCCGGAAATATGTTTAATGTCCCTTGAGAATTGACTAATGAAGTTTAAATGATGTGACTGTCTGGACAGCATTTGCCAGTGTTCAAACGGAAAGCAAAAGTGAAGGATTTATGTTCAGCATAAGTAATGAAGTCTCGTGAATCGAGAAAATGCCGGAAGTGCTTGATTGTGCGATAAATAACAAGAAGTTCTGTATCGAAATCACTGTACTTAATCTCAACATTAGTGAATTTAGAGGTAAAGGACGTTTGGGGTTCCCAGTTTCCATTGTGAAGTTGTAACGCGGCGCCGAAATGATGATCGGAAGCGTCACAGAAAATTGCTAGGGTAGCATTTGGTTTGGTGCGGGAGAGTGATTTGTGCAATTTTCTTCTTGCTTGATTTAAATGCTTCGTCGGTCCTACGATTCTACTGAAGCGGTTCATTGTCTCTTTTGTGCTCTAGAAGATGATTTAAAGCAGAATGAGTGCGGGCAGAGATGGACAGCAATTTTCTGTAGAAGTTGAACATACCCAGGAATTTTCGATGTTGCTTTGCGGTACTTGATTTATGGCAGTTGATGATTACCGTCACTCTGTCTAATTTTCCTCGTATTCCATTTGCTGAGACAGAGTAACATAGAAAAGCGATCTCCTTTTCACCTTATTTGTATTTCGCTGGATTAAGTAATCTGCCGTAGTAATGGAAAAGAGTAAATAAAGTATGTGAATCCTGGCTGTACTCTTTTGCATTTTCTGATGCGACTATTATATCGTCGATGTAAGCGAAACAGAAGTCAAGGTCATGCAATTCTTCGTCGATGAAACGTTGATTAATTTAGCTGACGTTACGTAGTCAAGATTCATGTGTGGAAATTCGAATAAGTCAAATGGAGTTATTATTGCTGTCTTTGGAATATCTTCTTCCTCGACCAGATCTGGAGTAAAAGAGAAGAATTCCATCTAATTTTCCAGAAAATTCATTTAAATTTGTTATTTGGACATGTTTAATTTTCTTTCCTGAATATAGATCGTCAGAGGCTTTTGTTGTTCTTGTAAAACTAGTGCTTCTTCATAAATTATTTTTCGCCAAACAACAATTAGTTACTTTCGTGATACAGCTGTCCACAGTATCTCTTGATGTATTTGAAAACTGTTTATTCTGATAAACAGAATCTTATAATTAATAGCCAATTTTATATCGATGTTGTCTTCCAGGCGATTGTCGCACACGTGGTGTGTACATATGCCTTTAGTTTTTCATCATAGGTACTGTGGGAAACACGCAATTTCTTGATCTATCTGTCGTATTTAGTGGAGAAATTATTCTTTGTTTTGGAGTCAACATTCTGAATACTTTTTTGTGCAATTACTTTAATTTCGCTAGCATTGCCCTTTCTTTTATGTAAAGTAGTAGTTTGATATTGATGGAAGTTTCTACCGATCGTGAATTACCCCAATAATCATTGAATGATTGAAGAGCTCCAGAAAAGAGACGAACCAATCTGATTTCATAAAAGTATTTCATCGAATTTTCTGAATGTTTCCATCGGCTGCAAGAAACCTTATATTTATATGCGAATTTATGTATAATTGGAAAGTTCTCAATGCGTGAACAAATTCAACGACATCGAAGAGTTTCATGCAGATTTCAAGAAATTTCTATTGACTGCGACTTAACCTATAATCTTAAGTCACATATCACCTCGAAGAAAAACGAACGGTTTTCGTCAAAATCGAAGAATTTCCTAAAACATTCCAGAAAAATGGAGGTATTCATACCTGTTAGAACTAGAGGTAACGAAATAAAAGTAGAGAAACAAATAAAGAACGAAGCAGACATGAAAATTGAACAAGAAGGAATGAAAGTAGGTCAAGAAGAAAAGAAACCGAAAATAGTACCAGTACCTAAAGCAATAAATATGAGAATAAAGGACAAGATAAGTTGTTTAAAAACCAAGATGGAGAAGAAGATAGAAGAAAGGGAAAGCGACATAGAAAACGATGAGTAAAGAATATAGAAATGAAGAGAGAAGAAAGACAAAACATAATGAAAATGATCATTGAAGAAATGAAAGAAGAAAACGAAAGGTTAAAACTAGTATGAAAACTGATAATCCTGGTTAAAGGCCAGCAAAAATTACCCCTACAGTTTTCAATGGGAAGATCTCCTGATCCCGTTTGCTTGAAGCAGTTTGGAATTTGGAACAAATGTAAACGCATGATCTGATTAAGAAAAAGCAACAGCACTAATAATTTATTTACAAGGAGAGGCACTAGATATATTCCAAGGAAAGCCCCAGTCTCAAAAATATGACTCCAATGACCAACCGTCTGGAAATCAGAGACGGCGATACATTTACTGCAGATTTATCAAACGTAACTGAAAAGCCATCAGTCAGGGACATTGAACTATGACAAGTCCTTAGACTAGCACGTCACAAGACTCTAAATGAAGCACTATCAGATGCATAAGGATTTGAAGCGGTGAAACAAGCTTCCAAGAGTCATGTACCGGTCCGACGTGCCAAAATCGACGATGGCACACATACAAAAAACGAAGGTATCATGTCACTTGTCAAAGAATGCATAACAGATGCGAAGAAAGCTGCTGATACAAATATAGGAGAACGAAATTGAAATGTATTTTGCATGAATCTTCAAGAATTGGTCGTCCGATGTACTGAAATTCTGACACCTAAGTCAAGATTATCTCATAAAGAATACACGATCTCCTGGGAGGACAGATTTCACGAGGGTTTCCATTACATCAGAAGTATAGCTTTGATATCGAGCATCACTCAGACAAACAATACGATTACACAGCTATCCCGGGACTATGCGTGGAAAACTGTAAACACTGGTCATCTGTGGGAAAAGAAAAGACTGGTATTGATCTGTTGTAATCCAACCACCATTCAACCTGAACGACCCTGGAAAGATAACCAGTTAATAGAAGATCAGGCGAAGGACGAAAGTATTGGCCTTTAAGATGATCGTGAAGAGATGGGAGCCATCTCAGCCATGCAACAAGAAGTTATTGGGCCCAGTTTACTTCACTTACTTTGGACTACGGCATTAAAAAGATAATGTGGGAGTGAAACCATAAATAAATTTCAAGTGGTACATTCGAAAAGCAATGTTTCTGAATTCTTAGAAGTAATCCGTGGCTGTCGGTTTTTTTTAGGAAGAGTGATTTTATTGGCACAAACCAAAGACGACTGATACGCTGATGCAAGAAATACCCGATATGCGCTGCCAGTAAGAGTGGCTCAAGACGAGAATTCATTGACGAATGCAGCAGTAACATGTGGGAGCGCCATTTGAGAGAATCGCAGTCAACTTAGCAGGATCACTTCCAAAAACAGACGCCGACGATCGGTACATCTTGATCTTAGTGAATAACTTTAGCAAACAAGCCGATAACAAAATAAAGAAGCTCACACCGTTGCCAAAATTCTTGACAATAGCTGGATTAGTCGTCTTAGAGTACCATTGGAATTGCATTCCGGCCAAGCCAGAGACTTCCAATCGTTTTTGTTCAAGAAGATCAATGAACTAATGAGCATTCCTAAAACCAGGACTGGTTTGACACGAACCTCCAATCTTTCCTGTCCTAGAACTAGAACATCCCACATTCTTAACTATTTGCGAACAGTAATCTAATCTAGGTCTTCCTGTTTCTGCCTTTAATATGTATTCGACTAGACCTTCATACCTGAGGAGGTGCCTTACCAACCTACTCCTCCTATATTTTACTGACATATGTTCTCCCATTCCTTTTAATACCTCTTCATTTCTAAGCATCAATATCGGCGGTATCTTCATCATTCGCCTGTAACACTACATTTCGAACGCTTGTAACATTTTTCTGCCAAGCCCACTGTCCATGTTTCACACCCGTACAGCGCCGCGCTCCAAACATACACCTTTAACAATCTTATTCAAATTAACCGCCCGCGAACAAAGAAGTGACTTCTTTTAATCGAAGGCGACACCATCCTGCGCTGTTCACTGCTTTATATCCTTATTACTCCTTCCGCCCTGACTTATCTGACTTCCTAGATACCTAAAATCAGCCACGTCTTCTAATCCTTCGTCTCCTATCATTATATTCGCTCTTTTCCTACTTTTTCTTCCCTTGCATACGAGTATTTTCGTTTTACCTTCATTTATTTTCGTAAAATACTGTTTTGACAATACTGCTTCCATTTTATTTACAGCTATCTCTAACTTCTCCTTGCTAGATGCTAATACTGCTATATCATCTGTAAATCGAAGCATACTTATCTTTTGCCCACTATGTCTATCCCTACAATTTTATTGTCTCTGATGATGTTGATCGCGTCTTCAATGTATATATTAATAAGTAGCGGTGACATTGTGTATCCTTGTCTGACTTCCTTCTTAATATTTACTTCTCTACGTTGTGTTCCAGCCCTATAACTACATACTGCCTGTTGCTCTTTTTACAAACTAAGTATCTTGTCCCATTTAACATTATCAAAACTTTTTTCAAATCTACAAGTTCTGTGTACGTACCCTTTCTTTCTTCTATCCTTTTCTCCATTGTTACCCGTAAAGCTAGAATGGCCTCCCCCGTTCCTCTATTTCTTCTAAACCCAAATTGATCTTCCACTAATAGTTTTTCCGCCCTTTTTTCCATCCTTCTCTGTACAATTTTAGTTAATTGATCTAAATGTCACCCACCTATCCGCGTCTCTTTAGGTATGGTAACCACCACGTTCCGTTTATACTCCTCCGGAACTTATTCCGCCACCTAAATGTTAATAACAAGCTTAAACATACGATCTCTAACCTCTTGTCCAGCATGTTTTAAAATTTCCACCTGTATCCCATATATACCTGGCGCCTTATTATTCTTTAAGTTTTTTAATGCTACATCGAACTCTTCTCTTATTATGGGATAACCTAGTTCACATATCTCCGCACTATCTTCGTTCTCGTATATTCCGTAACTCATGGCTTGCGTATAAATTATCTAAATATTCTTTCCGCCTGTTTTTTCCTCATTTTCTATTAGAATGACCCCTACCTCGTTTCTTATGTTATTACTACTGTACCCTCATCCTCTTCACGTACTACAAGCTTTTCTTCTACTTCTTTATACCTCATATCAATACACAGTTCCTTATCTGCTCTTTATTGCCTTATATCTTTTTTCTCTATGTCCTGTTTTTGTATTTCCACCTCCTTTTATTAATCCTAAAATCTCGTTTATTATCCAGGGTTCCTTACTCCCATTTTGTCTAAGACCTAGCACATCTGTAGCTGCTGACTATAAGCACGTTTTAATGCAGTTCCATTCTGTCTCTATGTCCCCGTCATTTATTTCTTCCCTTTCGCTATATTTTAGTCAAGACGTATCCCACCTTCCCTCTTTTTCAGAATTTTCAATTCAAGATTGATCCTCATGGTTGCTACGTTATGATCGCAAATCTATATATGCTTCTGGTTAACTCCTACAGTCCTACAAGTATTTGCAACGGTTAAGCTATGTTTAGCGCAAAATTCTGTCTATCCCCCTATCATTTCTATTACCCAATCCAAAAGAACCTGCTATTGCACCGTCTTTACCTTCACCTACTATTGCGTTGAAGTTTCCTACAACTATTAGATTTTCCTGCCCTTTCACTAAACTGAGCACGTGTAATATCTCTACATAAACCGCTTCTACGTCTTCATCATTGTAAGATGCACTATTACCGTTTTTACCGGTTTCGATTTTAATTTAACCATAACTATCCTATCGCTTTTTTGTAAATAATTTTCTACACTCTGTCCTGGTTTCCTACCCATTACAATTCCTACCCCCGAATTACCTTCCACCGATCATATACGTATTATTCTAGAGTATCCACACCAGATGTCTCCAGCTTGTGGTCAACGGACTTAATGTATCTACTATAATTCTAAACCATTAATCTAAACTTACAAATTTTCTAAATTCCCTACTTGCCTCATTGTCCTAACTTTGCACGCTCCGACTTGTGAAATATTGCACCTTCCCCTATTGCACTTATTGGTTTACTTTATTACCCTTTTTGCTACTAGAATATTCGAAAATATGGAAATGAGAGTAAAACCACATTTAAAAGACGAAATAGCTAACAATAAGACGAAAAAAGTATTGGAATTAACAATAAGATTTGAATTGCGAAGCGAAAATAGGATTTCACGATATTGCGGAGAGGAAAATAACGACAACTGCAGTTTATGTAAATTGATGCATGACACATTACATCTTTTTGAAAGATTTGAAATAGTAAGTAATAACTCAAAAAAAGGGGAAAACTCAATCGGATGAAAAGGATTATATTGTGAAAAATCTTGTGGAAGGGAAGAAAAAACAGAAAAACCAGAAGAATAAAAAATAAGCATTTAATGTGTAAAATGCACCTTTTTACTTTTTTCTCAAAGTGACATCTAAGGTTCAAAAACATCAACTAACGTCATATTGCAGGTTAAATCCTTCTCTTATGGCACCTAGAAATTTATTCAATCGAATAGATGTCTAATATCCAATGATCTTTTAGAAAAGTTATAAAAAGGTTTTCTTTTAGTACTTCTTGTATTTTACCTAAAACCCCTATTTATGTACGTATAATAGACTACTAAACATCTTTAACAAAAATGGAATGTGTATTGATTCAGCGTTTAAATGTTATATTTGAAAATGAAGAGGGACTGGGGAGATCATAGCGCTCTCTTACGGAGAAATCGTTGCTTTACGAATAAGGGAGAAGAATACCCATACCAATAACTGTGTACTTGAAATTGCAGCATTCTCAAAGATACTAACAGATGGCAGATGTTTATTACACTTGAACGAAACACAAAACTTATAAAAAATATGCAAAACACTACAGTTATAACGTTATAATCATATCAAACAAGATTTGTAATTTTAATTTTCAAGTATACTTACTTTAATTTGCTTTTAAAATTAAGATTGTCGTAACAAATTTAAACTGAAATATATATATAGTCATACTTTATATAAATTTTGCAGATTTGATTTAGATGATATACATTCGAATTAAAAAAAGTTTCACTCATATCAAATAATGAAGCATAATCGTGAAAAATGCAATTCGTAGTCCCCGAAATTAGCACTAAAAAAGAGATATGATAATAACATAACCAGTAATTGTTGTCATAATAAAGCAATTTTTATGTTAAGTTATTTAGCGCCCCCACCATGTCATAATGAGGCCGAATAACCGAACAGTATAATAATAATCTTGGTAAAGGTCTAGATGATGGGCCCCACCCCCGAAGGAGGTGGGAGTGGGGGGATCGAAAGAGGAGGTCTCTCCCACCACTGTTCCATAAAAAGTTCNCTGCCAAATCCAAACTAACCTATCAATCAGTCTGAAATTCGTTTTGGCATGGTTTGATAAATGGCAGCACACGATGACAACACCAATTTCCCTCAGGAACCTCATCTGTCTTCAAACACGGGTACTTATTGAACCGCCCTCGTATATAATATGATAAAAACTCTGCCGCTACATAGATGGAGAATTGTCGTTTATCGGACGTCTATTTGTATGATTAACATAAACAACTTAGTACTATGCATGATGTTTAGACTAACTAAATTTAAATAAGTACCCTACAGGCAGCACTACGTAAATTTACAAACACAAAGAAGAAAAAACTGTAAGTTACGTAAACATTTGTCGGGAAATAAGCATCATCTAGATAATTGTAAGGTTATTAAGGCAAATTTGTAGACTTACCAAAAGTCAAATAAGTCTTCAAAAGTTTCACACCCTCACATTTAGGAAATCGCGAAGGATGTGAATCAGTCTTTTCCGGATCACAGGTATTAATGGTCAACTCGCGAAATACCTCCTCGGAAAATAAATTACGCTAGTCTAGAGTATATATCATGGTAAATAGTGTAACAGCATGTTTTCACTAAGGTACTAAGGGTCAACTCGCAAAGTACACACTCTATAGACAACTAGCGGAGTATGAAGGGTCAACTCGCATCATACCCGAACACCAAAGCACTAAGGGTCAACTCGCATAGTGCTCAACACATATTGAAATATAATCATAAAACTCATAATCATTAATGTAAATGAATTAAAATTGATTAACCAAGTAAAATTGGTCACCCACTGAAATAACTCACCTTTAAGGTATATTGAGAAAAACAAAAACTAACACTTTCACAAAACAGATGAGCAATATTACTTAACTGATTTTTATATTTTCCACTATCGACGACTTACGAAAGACTGTCTGTATAAAAGAGATCTTGCCATCAGGAACCGTGCGTGTGGTTATTAAAAGAGTCGCTTGTTCTAGGCGTTATCGCGCCGTTCATATAAACAAAGTCTAAAGAATTTGGACGAGGGTAGACGCATCTGAAGACTGCTTCATAATATTTTAGCCTTAACAGAAAGATTCGTTTTACGAAAATAACTTACTTCTTACATAAAATAACACCCTATGGAAAAAGTGAAAAAGCAATTGATTTATAACTTGGATAGAACCAGTTCTAGTAGTCCTGGGACATGACCAGAAGTAACATTTGCTTCATATTTTGTAACATAATTATTTATTAACTTAAATCAACCACAAGGATTTTTAACATTTTAACGAACATACCAAACACTTGTCTAGATAATGATGATTTAAACATAGACGAATCTATATGCTAGCGTTCAAATTTCCTTGCAGACGTCAGATCATTTATTATTGAGATACAGAAACACGGAAGAAATTTTAGATTCCAAAAACTTTGAATTATGCTGTTAAAGTAGTTCCCCAATTTGCACTTGCACAATATCTTGCACGTATCCGAGTTAGCAGAAATGTGTCAGAACTTCTGGTCAAAAAATTTGACCCATCAAAATATTATCATCGTCAGGAATGGTGTTAAAAACAAAAAAGAAAGAAAAAGGATAAACGTTACCTAAATATTAATAGATAAATTAATATTTTCTGGATATGTAATTTTATTAATTATAATATAAATTTCTGTATCAGCATTGATGTATATTGTCAAGGTGCGTTACCTCTTTTTGGTTCGTCAATAGACTTATCCTACCATTATGAAAAATTAAGTACAGTAACCGCATTGCCCGGGCCTAGGGCAGCCAGATATTAAGGGCGGCAAATCGTGCCAAAAAAATCACTGATGATAACAAATTCATGAATTATGTACCTAGCTGAAAAAGGGGCGCCACATGGCCTGAATGTTCTGAAATATGGCGGATTCGAAGTTTCAGGTCTGAGCAGAATGAAGCTCCATTGATACACTGAATCGTCTGATTAGATGCTTGACAAACTTTTCCGCAACTGTGGTAGCTATCTGGTTAAGAAAGGCACACGCTTCCACCTGTTTCGTAAAATATTTAGTGCTACTGGGGTGTACTTATTTCTGTCACCAACGAGACACTTCATTGTAACAATAGATGTTTAAAGTTAAAAGTATTTGTAAAACATACAAAGGTTAACAAGAGATAGCCCAGCCGTCCTTGAAGAAACTAAGGATTTCGATGAAACATGTTTTCTCCTCCAGGATTCAGAAAATCTTGCAGAGGTGTCCCTAAGTGTAAAGACTAGAAAAAAAAGTCAAATTCTGTGATTGTTGTTTCGGAAGCGACAGCACATATGGGGCGGTGAAAAGATTCAAATTCAGAAGGAAGAGTCTTGTGCGACTTTCGGAAAACAAAAAGTTTGCTAAAAATGAAGGCATCAGTCTTAAAACAATAAAATACGAACTTAGTACGGACAAAACTGGTACTGTAAATGTCGATGTATCGAGTTTGAGATCAAACCTATTATCAGTGAAAAAATTAATTTAAACGGTTTCAAACTTTTGTTCTCCATAAACGCTCGTCACATTACAAAAATAGGAAAGTATAAGCTACAGTAGTACTATTTCTATAAGTGTAAACCAAATGANTACAGTGGTGGAGGAGGCCTCCTTTTTCGATCCTCCCATCATCTAGACATTTACCCAATTGGTCTCTGCAGTACTTTCCTGTCCAAACCACTGACACAAATCCGATAGCAACCGAAAATAAGTTTCCTGCAAGGCTTGTATGTGCTGTAAATGATAACACCAACTGCTCCTTTAACATTTGTCAGTCTGGTGCATGAGAGGAGCCAACGTTGCGTGCTATTCCGCGTGTATTACTTGGAGATTGTTCTATATGAAAATCAAGGATTTCGTTGTCTTAACGGTGATATGGTTCGCGCGTCGACCCTTACGACCCGCAAATGTAGGGTATACGACTATTGTACAATTTGATAGTTACATTAACAGGGACATACAGGCCTATCATCGATTGACTAAATACATCAAGGTTACAACTTTAAAACAGAGCCGGACAAACTCGGCTCTTTTGACTCCCGAGTGCTCTTCAAATATAACCAAGTAGCTCCTCATTGATCCTGCGAGGGCGAGTGAATGATTCTTTCCTTTTCTTATCCCTTCCATTTCGTAGGTTAGTTCCCTCTTCCATAGCCAAACCCAATAGTATTGCGAACGTAGTAACGAAAATTTTCGTAGGTATTATTTAAGTTGCACGAGAGGCTCCGTTCGTCTACGGGATGGAGGGGCTCTCGTACTCATTGAAGGGTATGGAGTGACTCAAACTAACCTCATGTAGCGGCTCCTACGAAGTTAAAGTTTGCCCGGCTCTGCTTTAAAAGAGCAATCAACTACAGTTGGCTGTAACATAAACATTTTGAATCACTGTTAATCTAATCTAACAAATAATAAACAATGCATGAGCAAAAATATACAAAAAAATACAACACTAATGCTGCTAGTTACCAGCTGATTGAATACGGCGTTCCATTGTCGCATTTTCAGGGTCGGAATAAGATTTACTTGCTTATTCAACCATACTTTCTCGAAAACGGTGAACTTTCGAACTTGTAAACATTTACCTCATTTTATTGTTTTACAGTGCCCTATCATTTCCTGCAAGGTTGCCACTTATTTCAGAAACATCCTGTATATTAAATATTACGCTGTATAACTTGTTTTTTGAAAGTTTTGCAGAGTTACGCAAGATATTTGATAAAAATCGCATCACCCTTTAAGACGAAAACACACGAATTAATCTTTTGTGAATATGGTTCTTTTAGACTCATTTCAATAAAAAAATTGCTTTACTCATATTCCTTAAAAAAATGTCATCAAAATAGATGTTTATTTTCATGCTATAAATAATGTATGGACAGATAATGGCTGCTTAGATCAGTTACTAAATTATACTAATGGGCTAGGCAAAGAGAAGTAGATATACGCCTTGCAGGAAAACTCGGACTAAATTTTTGCCTAAACTATTCGTTGTACGTAAAAAATTGAAGAGATCATTGTTTTTTTTGGAGAATTAAATTATCTTTCAATCTTATAATGACCTTAACTTTGAGCCATCAGAAGCGCCATACTTGAAAAACCCTTTTTTTTTGTGAAATTTCACCTTACTTTTTAAACTGAAAGTGATTTCGATTTTTTTCTAAACACTATAATAAATCGATTAGAAAAAAAGTTGTAAGTATTTTTTTAGAACATAAAAACCTAATCTTACTGGACTATTATTAGGTTATTTGTTTGAAAATGAAAATAATTTAAGATATTTGTTAAAATGGTAATTGGAAATTTATTAACTAGAACACACAAATGAAAGGAAATGTATGACAACAACAACACTCACTTCGTTCCAACTAGCGCTACCTCGTGGAATCTATTAAAGGTACAGTTGCAAGAACCAACGTAATCGTTGCTGGGTCTCAATGGATAATCTTGTTATCTGGCTTTTAAGAATCTATAATAATTCAAGCAATCCAAAAACATGCGAGAGATGTGACGTGCCACATCCATTGATGTACAGTGATATTTGAGAGTTAATAGCAAGATTACTAAAAAGCATGGGATAAAATTAATGTTTATTAAATAAATTTCAAAAATAGCCGTGTACCTGCGGTACCTCAGGGTATAGGAGGTATTTAGATTCGAATTCCCATCCCCCCTTCGGGATCAGAAATGCCAAAATTCGACATATATTTTTGTAACCATTATTTTTTGATAAGTTTAATCTTATTTCAACAAATTTGGAATTTTGATCTCAGCCACAGTTCACGAAGACATTTGGTTAATCGTGTATAAGTAGTTTGACCTTCAGGTTTCACTGTAATTAATACGTATTTATGTTTATTAAGAAATTCAGTGAGTTTTCACTGATAAAATGTTGGTAAAAATATTGGAGAAGTAGCTGTTCCTGCTACAACCCTTTTCTGATATTAAATGATCTTGTTAGAATTCCAATAATTCTAGGGATTTCCTTCTTACATTGAAGAATTAAAAAGATTTATTCAGAAAAGCGAGGATTAATGGGAATTATAAGAATTTACTGAAATTATTTAGGAATTACAAAAAAATTATTTCTATTTGGTGGGGAATTACTGGCTGCACATACATTTCTGCGTATGCGCAGTATGTTAAGAGATAATGCCATTTCATTGTCTTACAACGTATGGTATTGACAAAAAAACTCGCATTAGTATTACGTAATTTTGTCCAGTTGTTAAAATTAAACATATGTGAACATGTACTTCATCATCATCATAGGGTCGTCAATCCTAAGACTGGTTGGACACGTGCCTCCACTCTTTCCTATTCTGAGCCAAACTTAATAAAAATTTATACTAAAACCAACATATTTCCTCTTTAACAATCTAAAAGCATGAAAAATATCGCATCTCCCATTCACTACTGTCCTACATCTTTCACCCCCAATATGCTTCCCTATTCTTTTATTACATACACTTACACTTATCCCAATCTTTACTTTCATCGCAATTACCCAATACACTCCACATATTCTACATAACAATTCATCCTTCCAATAATGTTGATCTTAGCAACTATTGTACTATTTGAATAATTAAATTGAGGATATCGGTAGGTAAATTCTTGTAAACAAAACGATGGGCTGATGTTGTTACATTTATTAAGTTCCCGAATTTTCGCCAACATTCTTGACTTTATCAAGAGATCACTACGAATATAGAAATGAGAATTTGAAAATTACAATTTTTGTTAAATTTACTTATATGTTGTAAATTAAATTTTAAAAGGCATAATTAAATTAACTGTGAACTTATAGGAAAAATATAAATATATATATGCAGGTAACACTTAAATCATCGTGTCAATAATTAAGTTAAGAAAAAAATAGTCAAAAAGGCGGCAAAGCAATCATTGACAGTTCAAGGAAGGTTTACCTTAAACGAAGGGAACGAGAAAAATTTCGGTTGTGATTATTATAGATCTAAAGTAAGAGCAGTGAGTGAACACATAGAGCGACCTCGTGCGGAAAAATAACGAAGAGAACCACGAAGGTGGTGAATAACTTATTGTATAGATAGTAAATAGCAGTAAATGGTGCTCAGGTTTTCATGGTTAGATCTTGTGTTCATACAGTTATTAGTTCTGTCTATATGCGCCATTTCCAAAAAAAGACGTTTTCGGATGGTGTGGCAGTGGTTTGGAGATCCGATCTGTTCTCAAAGGTTGTGCACTATTACTGGATTCTGAGCGGCTATCATTTAGATGTTGGTTAAAGCGATTAAACAGATATTGAGAAGTTCGTCCGATGTTACATTTGTCACAATCCCTATAATCGACTTTGCATATTTTTAAGTTTTTTCTAATAATGAAGGATGACAAATTGTAGAAATTTCTTTATAATTAAAACAGGTGCAACTTAGTACACGTGAAAGAAGTGAAACTTCTTTGGCGATTTCTATACCTTTATAACGAATAAGTAATGATTGGTGAAAGAGAGAGTACGAGAATTTTCAGGATTTATGTTTTCCAGCATATTTTATTTTTAGTCCACCTAAGGAGTATTACTTTAATACGTTTTTTTTATTTTTCAAAGTGCTTAAGAAACCGTAAACTATCAATACCTACAAGGAATTAAAATTAATACATAATAATACTCACTCTTAAATAAATATTAATTGTTGTTNTAAATATTTATATAGTCATTCTTAAACAATATTCAAAGGTAAAACTAATGAAAAATACATAAAAATATTGAGAAAGTTATATAAACATTATTTAAATATTTTTATCAATAGGGTAGGTTAGGTTAGGTTAGGTTATCGGATTTTGTTCAAGTGACCACCCTCTTTCGATCCCTCACCTCCACCCGCTTGAAAATAATTATTTTATTGAATTTTATTTGAATTATAGTGTATGAAAATTGTCAAAATATTCAACTTTCAACCCGCATAACTTTTTATAGGGGTGAGACCGCCGAAAATTTTTTATGGGGTTTTACTCAGGTGACCACCCTCTTTCGGTCCCCCCACCACCACCTCCGAAGGGGATGGGAGCCATCATCTAACCCCCATAACTTTTCATGGGGGTGAGACCGCCACGAACTTTTGATGGTACAGTGGTGAGGGAGACTACCTCTTTCTTCCCCCCCCCCACACACACCAACCTAGCCTAGCCTACCTTCTTAGAAAATTCTCTTCTTCATTGTAATTATTGATTCCGCTATTTAAACGGTTGCTAATTGATCTAACCTAACCTACCCTAACATAGTAGTTAAGTAGGTGGTAGCTTCCAGTTTTAAATAAACAATTTGGATGTAGCTACTTTATACCAGTAACCTAAATATGAATGTATGGATACTATGTAACAATACAATAGTATGATTTATATAAGGAAAATGCCTTTTATTAGTGTTTTGGATTACAATCTTCATATTTCTTTAATTTTGGACAGTAGGCACAAGTTTAGATACGGTGTGCTGTCCAAAGAACAATAAATACATAACTAGAATACGTAACTGAACGTTGGGGCAGTTTTTACGTGCTTAACCGCCTTTTGAGCGGGTTCAACTAGTAATATAATAACATAATAGGTAAAAATAAAAAAATTACGTACAGAATATATTTGGCAGAAACAGTAAACAAACAGGCTCTTTGAAAGGTATTTTCTCTTGATAAGACTCTTTCTCTTTTTTCGAAAATGTAACTTTTTCTTGTTGGAAATGACTTACAATGCCCTGATTATGAAAGACTTACATCAAAAAATCGAGGGGAAGGCCTTTTTAAGTTATTTTTTTGCAAATAAATATTTGTAGATTACACGTCGCAGCTGACAGCTCATTTTGACAGCTGCTATTAACTAAAAGTCGTCCCCATTTTCAAAAATAACTTTTTTCTTTTATAAAAAGCTTACATTAGTATATTTACTGAAGAAATACAATAAACCAGTCAGAGGGAAGGTGTTTTAAACAATCTTTAATGTAAATAAACATTTTATGAGCAGATAACCTTGCAAATTACCCAGTCACTAATCATAGACGTGCGATAGGTAATAGTCACGGCCGACCGTATTACAATGGGAACTTACAATCACCACTGGAATGTTTCCGAATACGTTTGTACAGTTTAGGTTTCGTTCGTTCGACGTGATACCCGCTCAATTGTTGTTTTTTTTATATAATCTACGTAGGAATTGTTTCGATCATGGGAAAATATACATATGATTAGGTTTCTTTTTTATATTAGGTTATTTTATAGATCACTCGGCGGCTATTTCTTCGACACTTTCGTGGGAAATTACACCTTAACAAAATGTAAGTGTAAGTTAGATTAACGTGGAAAACAATTATCTCCCTCCCTTCCCCCCGAAATATTCGATAAAATTTTGGTTAGCACCATCGCTGAGCTTGCATACGACCTAATTAGGTTATTTCAGCGCCCAACATATACGTATATTTATATATATTACTTGTCAGCCTTCCCCTCGAAATACTCGATAAGATATTGGTCGTATGCAAGCTCAGCGATGATGCTAACCAAGATTTTATAGAGTATTTCTAGGGGAAGGGTGGCAAGTTATATATATGTATACATATATGTTGGACGCTGAAATAACCTAATTAGGTCGTATGCAAGCTCAGCGATGGTGCTAACCAAGATTTTATCGAGTATTTCTAGGGGAAGGGTGGCAAGTTATATATATGTATACATATATGTTGGACGCTGAAATAACCTAATTAGGTCGTATGCAAGCTCAGCGATGGTGCTAACCAAGATTTTATCGAGTATTTCTAGGGGAAGGGTGGCAAGTTATATATATGTATACATATATGTTGGACGCTGAAATAACCTAATTAGGTCGTATGCAAGCTCAGCGATGGTGCTAACCAAGATTTTATCGA
>NW_020442412.1:195540-199916 GCF_000699045.2 Agrilus planipennis
CTACATTAACTACTTTCCAATAAAAACTAACCGTTTTATATATGTAAAAAATATATTCGGAAAATTAGAGAAAAAAGTAAACTAATAGAAGCTTGGATGAAAGCAGTAGGTATCAAAGAAGTGAATTCCTGAATAAAAATTTGTTCACGTCATTTTAATCAGCCATAGAAACACGCTCACCTTTAACTAAATTTCCTTTCCGAGGCTCTGTGTCAGCCCAATCACATATTGTGTCAATACTTATTATTTTATCGTAATTTAAAAACTTGGAAATTGCACGGTACACTATAGGAACTACGATAAATTTTCCCTAATCGGCAACATGCTTTTAGGCTCCTCCGATTTAACGGATCCGAATAGTGAATATACGGTATACAATAATATATGAGATGCCGGTCACTAACAACTGACTGTAATAGCGATATGCGCATGCGCGCTTTACTATTCTCATAGCCTATCACGTCGCGAGACAAAACGTGTCGTTTTATGCCCTTTAGATTTTACTCCCATCGAGCCCAAAGAAGTTTCACTTTAAAAAAAGTTAGCTATACTTAAAACAATTTTATTAGACAATTCTTATCCAGTTACATTAATTGATCAAATTTTAAATTCCAATAATACACAAAACAATGGATCTCCAACTAACATTAATAATTCACTTCAAGAACCTCCGGAGACCATTATGAAATATTGCTCCTTCTCGTACGTAAATCTCTCATACAAACTTATTAAACTTTTTAAAGAGTTTAAAGTTAACATCGCATGCTACAATATATATGGTCACTAACAAACAAATATTTAAAAAAGTAAAATGCAAAGATCCTCTGGAAAGTTTAAGCCATCTAATATGCAAAGTGGATTGTAAAGATTGTTATATCGGACAAACTTCTCAATATCTCCTAAATCGCTTTAACCAACATCTAAATGATAACCGCTCATAATCCATTAATTATGCCTTTCAAAATTTAATTTACATGTAGGTAAATTTAACAAAAATTTTAATTTTCAAATTCTCATTTCTACATTCGTAGTGATCTTCTGATAAAGCCAAGAATGTTGGCGAAAATTTGAAAGTCTAATAAATGTAACATCAGTTCATCGTTTTGTTCACAAGAATTTACCTACCGACACCATCAATCTAATTATCTTTAATTATCTTTCATCCTTCGTCATCCAATGCTGATGCCGTCTGCATTCGTTTCCCATTCTAAACCTTGCAATCACATAAATCTCCTTTATTCCCTTTTGCCAATGATCCCACATCCAAGCTTTTATGCATCCTTGAACCTTGATTTATCAATACTCATCAGATCATCAATTCTTAGCATTTCGGAACACTAACCCTCTCAATTTCACCTACACACATACCCATCCTTACCCACTCATTTGACTGCTCTTGGTCTAATTTTAATTTCAATTTCCTCAATGCCCCTCTTTTTTCTTCTCAGACCTATTGTTTGTACCTATTTTTTATCTTCCTCCAAATTTCTTTAAATATATCTGCTTTTAGATTTTCTGACTTTTTCTTATACTTATCTACTCTTTTCCTAGCTTCGTCTACCAACTTCCCACACTTTCTTTCCCTTCTAANGGTGTTTTAAACAATTTTTGCTCTTAATTAGTTTCTTAAAATTCTTCGCATTTTCATTTTTCATTCTTAATAAAAATAATATTCAATAATTCACATTGAGAATAGAAATATTTAATCACTTAACTGTCAATTTGAGCGTTTGAGTGGCAACAATTAACTTGTGTTACTTGTTTTGAAGTTCTGCGAAGAATTTCGCAGCCATCTTTGTAAAATAATAAACTAAATTAGTTGCTTTCACAAACAACAGCAAGTAATTTGAAAACTAAAGCATATGTTTATAAGGAGCCATAGTAACATTCGAAAGAGAATCAAAATCTGCATAAGGCTATGAAAATACGTACGGATTGTTCCTTTTGAAAAAATGAACTTACAATTGTTTAAAGTTATCCAAAATCCGACATTAAATATTCTATGATTTGTTTGTATCACTTAATCCTATGCTAGGCAGAAATGAATCTCCTATATCTTCATTCTGGTAGTCTTATTTTTCTTACCCCACCACTCATCCATTTCCACGATTCCTAAACGGATGCTGAAAAGGTCCTTCTAGGACTAGTATTAGTAGCTGTTGGGAATGAAACACCCAAAGGTTTTATTTGGACAAATACGAGTGAAAAACATAACTTCAACATGCTCTTGGTTGCGAACTGTTCAATCAACCTATAGTTTAAAGTATACTAATTCGTATACTGTGTATACAATATGCTATCAATAATTTTTTCTTATCCAAAAACGATTTGTATTTGACTAGTATATTGAAAGTTTCTTTACAGGCAATTGAGTCATGAAAAACGTTTCCGTTCGAATGTGCAAGCCGATTTGACGCGACGGGTAAAAAGTCGAAATAGCGATTTAAATCCTTTGCTTGGAACTTTTTGATGATAATTCTGCAATTAAAAGCTATTTTGTAATAAGTAAAAGTGTCCAATACAGAGTGTTTCTGAAATAAGTAGTAAGCTTTGGAGGGTGTTAACTATATGCAATAGGGAATCGCATGGTAGCGTGATTAAGGGATAAAAAAATTTAAAAAACCTACGAAGAAGCAACGTATATCTGTACTTATGCGCTAGTTGAGATAAGGACTCACAAGGTGCAACGATGGAGAACATAAACAATACCGCTTGTCGGTCGCCTAAAGTAAACATCAACAAAACTACTAGTACATATAATGTTTAGATGCTTATCGCGGTATAAATGAATTAAAAACAACATTTGTTCATTATTGATAGTATGCAAAACTATTTAAATTACACGTCAATGTATGAGTACATAGCAGACAAAAAAAATTAAGTTTCTTATAAAGACAAATTTCCACTCCACAGCTGAAGTATTACCAAGGCGCATTGCCTTTATTACACAGTACATACACATTCATACACTATAAAATTGTCTACTAAAATTATTTCTGAATCGAGCAAAAAAATTCAAAAAGTCACACCAAGACTATCGTTGTTTCGTGAACCAATATTTGTCCGTAAACAACAATCTATGAAAACAATTGGGGGTAAATGTCTAGATGATAGCTGGGATCGAAAGAGGAGGTCTCCCCACCACTGTACCATAAAAAGTTCGTGGCGGTCTCACCCCCATAAAAAGTTATGGGGGTTAGATGGGGTGGGGTAGGGGGGATCTAAAAAGGGTGGTCACCTGAGTAAAACCCCATAACAAATTTGCGGCGGTCTCACCTCCATAAAAAGTAAAGGGGGTTGAAAGTTGATTATTTGGACAATTTTCATACACTGTAATTCAAATAAAATTCAATAAAAAAATCATTTTCAAGCGGGTGGAGGTGGGAGATCGAAAGAGGGTGGTCACTTGAACAAACCCCTATAGCCTAACCTAACCTACCCTATTGATAAAGATATTTAAATAATGTTTTATATATCTTTGTCAATATTTTTATGTATTTTTCATTAGTTTTACCTTTGAAGAATGACTATATAAATATTTACATGCCTAGAAATATATAAAAATGGCATATTTATTAACTTTCAATCCACATAACTTTTTATGGGGGTGAGACCGCCACGAACTTTTTATGGTACAGTGGTGGGGGAGGCCTCCTTTTTCGATCCTCCCATCATCTAGACATTTACCCAATTGGTCTCTGCAGTACTTTCCTGTCCAAACCACTGACACAAATCCGATAGCAACCGAAAATAAGTTTCCTGCAAGGCTTGTATGTGCTGTAAATGATAACACCAACTGCTCCTTTAACATTTGTCAGTCTGGTGCATGAGAGGAGCCAACGTTGCGTGCTATTCCGCGTGTATTACTTGGAGATTGTTCTATATGAAAATCAAGGATTTCGTTGTCTTAACGGTGATATGGTTCGCGCGTCGACCCTTACGACCCGCAAATGTAGGGTATACGACTATTGTACAATTTGATAGTTACATTAACAGGGACATACAGGCCTATCATCGATTGACTAAATACATCAAGGTTACAACTTTAAAACAGAGCCGGACAAACTCGGCTCTTTTGACTCCCGAGTGCTCTTCAAATATAACCAAGTAGCTCCTCATTGATCCTGCGAGGGCGAGTGAATGATTCTTTCCTTTTCTTATCCCTTCCATTTCGTAGGTTAGTTCCCTCTTCCATAGCCAAACCCAATAGTATTGCGAACGTAGTAACGAAAATTTTCGTAGGTATTATTTAAGTTGCACGAGAGGCTCCGTTCGTCTACGGGATGGAGGGGCTCTCGTACTCATTGAAGGGTATGGAGTGACTCAAACTAACCTCATGTAGCGGCTCCTACGAAGTTAAAGTTTGCCCGGCTCTG
>NW_020442412.1:206422-231260 GCF_000699045.2 Agrilus planipennis
GCCGAAACTGAGGCCTATTTTGAAGCAAAGGACAAATCGTACTACAAAAATGGTATCGAAAAGTTGGAGGATCGCTATAATCAGTGTATCACCCTTGAAGGGAATTATGTTGAATAAAAAAAACGAATTTTGCAAAAAAAATGTGTTTTACTATTTTAGGCCGGGGACTTTTCAATTGACCTGTTATTAGTTACATTAGTTCGACGTACAGTTAGCCGTGTAGTTCGATTGGTCGTTGTTACTGTTGTCATCTGTCGTAGTTTAGTGGTCAGAGCATTGGTGCGTAAAGCGTGTAGTGGGTAAAAAATTCAAAAATGAATTTTCAGATTAATATTTCATATTAAACTAACTCACTTCTAAAGGTTGTCTAAATTGTATGTATTGTAGTTATTGCCCAAAACCAAATTATTTAGGAATCGGGATTTGTTACATGTGTTTCTACCTCTTGGGTTAGACGTAACAAAGAATGGTGATGGTTGTAACATAAAATATAATAATTATCATATTAAAGCTTATCAGGTCGTTTTACTTCAGAATAAAATTCTGAAAAGGGCTTCTTATTTAATTTCAATAATATATAAAACCATTAAAAATACAACATCGAATTGTTACAATGTCATTGCTCGTCGAGTCTTAAAGTAAATGTAATAAAGTGATTTAAACTAATTACGTGTTATTTTTGTCAATTTAATAATAGATATATATTACTGGATCATACATTTAATATTTTCTATTATAGGTACATTTTTCTATTCTCAATATAATCACATAAGCTCAAATTTTTTCTTATCAATGAGATTTATTAACTATTAACAAATTTTCATTTGACACAAAGAATTCTCTTTAAATATATAATTTGTTAGCTATTAACAAATATTCACTTGAATATATATATTCAAAGAAGGTATTTATTAACTATTACTAAATCTCATTTGAGAGGACTAAATTCTTCAGTGTAAAAGTTCTAAAATTCCCAAAATCTGACGAACATGAGTCTTTATCTAGAATATCGATGAAGAACTTCGACTTTTAATAATAAAATATCAAAAGTAGATAAATAACCATCAATATTGGCGACCAAGATTACAACTTATATGTTTAGTAAAAGACATACACACACAACCGACGGCCGAATGACCGTAGACGCTATTAAAGTGAGAGGGGAGTGATAAAGCAACACTAACATGACAGACAGGATCGTACATGTCGATTTCGTCATTTGTAAGTTCATTTGTTACTTTCAATCCACGTTACATGCATCCCTGGTCTCTTCTACTTTGGAATTTCAGAGGAATTACTGGATTTATGAATGTATATGGGAATTTATCAGAAGAAATAGGAATTATTTATACATTATAGAGATTATTTCCGTTAAAGGGATTTACGGTGTACACTTTTTCATCAACGGTTTTCGCCTCGGTTACAAAACTCTTGCCGAAGATCATATTAGTAAGTAAAATTAACCATGTGAGTAAGAAATCCGAATTGGTAAATTTTATTTAAGATGACCATTTAACCACACTAAATACTAAAAAATATCTATTAATTTCCGAGAATTACTGTGTAATACATGTATGGTTGATTGTTTAGCCCTAAAACCAAATTGTTTATCAGCAGTAGTTATGTTTCTAGATATTGAAACGCTAACTTGTGCAATAAGTAAGGTACCTGGGTCGAATACGGTCACCTTAAGGTTTGGTATTAGTTTTCTGGCATTGCTTAAGGACGTTCCCAAAGACCAGTGGTTCTCAACCTACGAATACGATTTCCCTATACAAGTTATCCACTTGCACTGTAAGAATTAGTTGACCAGCACTACGCTCTTTTGCCCCGCCTCCCATGCACATAAGCGAAAAAATTGACCTACTACGTAGCTTTACTCGACTTGGCAACGTCTCATATTTGTATCGTCTCGAACTAATGAAGGTGAAAGGATATCATTACTAATGTGATACAATTTTTAAGAAAAAAAAAAGCCAAATAATTTATTTATTAGTTTCGGTAATATAAAGTTATACTTATATAATATAAATACATTTTTTATCATTTTATATAANGTATCGTCTCGAACTGATGAAGGTGAAAAGATATCATGTTTTTTCAACTAAACATTTTTATTCAAATTAATAATGAACTGACTTATAATCAACATTATTAGTAATTGTGATAATAATAATCGAGTAAATATTAATGGTAATTTTAATATTGTTAAAAGAAATCAGAAATGAAAACACGCAGGGTCTACAGTTTAGGATAACCAACTTAAACGTCCCGCGCTGTTGCAGCGTAGCCAAGTCGCATACTACTGATCAGCTTATGCAGGAGAGTCTGAGTCTGAGATTTACTTTACACATTGTTTACAACAAAATAAATACCGCTTCTTGTACCGATTTTGTATGGAAATTATTTATGTGAATATTACCTGCCTATTCTCGAAATTTAAAAAAAATTGTAAGAAAATTAAACTTGTTAGATACTAAAACCTACATGAATTAGTATGAAATGTATAAATTAACGTACGTTCAAATAGAAATTTAAAATGCTAATATTTTCAATGTTAGTACCGCAAAATGGATTTTTCGTATTCGTTCAGAATACAGGTAGGTATTTACAATTAAATTTTAAAGATGATAGTAAGATAATTTTTTTTGGGAACGTCCTTAAATTTTGAGGTTACTAATCCTTTTTTATTTCGTAGTGTATTTGCCTAGGAAGCATATTATATGACAAAGAAAACAATATGTAAATAGAATTAAACATAAATAATTCAGTTTTAATAACTGGGAAAGTGGCCATATTTACGATAGTGTAGTTAAATATGGCCATGCATAGGGATTACATTAACGACGTAAATTAAACATGTAGGCAATTTCTGTTTTTAAGTGGTTTTGATCTTTTAAACAAAATACATTTTTAGAATCTGAAACTCATATAATTTGATAAAAATCAAATACTTAAAAAAAAACAAAATTATAATACTAACAAAATGAACAAATAAACATTAATAACGCGAATAAAATCAAACACAAATTATTTTTAAATTTAACATTAATAACTAGGAAATAATATAGTAATATAATAAATAATATTCTTTGCCTCACAATACGTCAAGACGCACATGCGAGTCAAAGGGTATCGAACATCGCTTAATGATACGAAATGCTAGCTCCTTTTCTTCCTGAGTACTAAGAAGTGGTTTTCTTTCCAATTTAAATTTTTCATATTATTGTCTATCGGATATCTTCGGAGAATTCTTCTAGGAAGCATCAAAAAATCCAATAAGGAAAATATGGCCACTTGTAACCTTTTATATTATTAAATTTAGCATAACGTAAGATACTAAAACAAATAAGTTAAGAAATATGCGTGGGTATTTCATCTACAACTGCTAAAAGCTAAATTAAAATTAATACTATTCACTACAATCTAATTATAATATGAGAAATTCATAAAAACTTACGATTGAAAATTTATTTAACAGCGACGCGACTTTTCCTATGAACTGATAATGGCGGACTGGCGGGAACGCAGGGCGAGTTACAACTAATGCCGTTCCATCAATTTGACATACACTACCTAACACGAATACTTATTGTCGTCGATTCAGCGGTATTTTTTTAAGGAAAGGAGTATGGCCATATTTTCCGGCTAGCCATATTCAACCCAAGTACCTTATAGGTAAATTTTTCAGCACTACGACTGGGATCAAGTCCAACCCCGTAGGAGCATTGTTTTTTGATTTTTTGAAAATTTGGGCTACCTCACAAAGGCTTTTACCTGACAACTTCGGCACTTGTGTCAAAAGCAAGATTATTTGAAGGCTATTAAACTCTTTACTCTGAAGTACCTACGACTTAATGTCCACTGCCGCGTTCACTACATGCTTTTTATGTCCATTCTAACAATAAAGTGTCCCAGAGAATTAATGTTATCGAATCGTTGAAAGTGAGTCTGCGACGATAAAATCTACCTGGTTTTCTAAGTGTGCAGAGTTAACAATCTTGAGGATTACAATCTATGAATTAGTTTTTGTAGTTAAGAGAGTATAATTTCTGATGACTCTTTAGATCTTAAGAAGCTATTCTTTGGCGGAAAAAATTATGAAAATTACCAATAAGTTTTGCTTTTGCTCGCTCAGTAGGTAGAACACTTAATAATATTTTCAATTGTATCTCCCAGCAATTTGAAGGCGAATGTTTTATGCCTGCCTGAACTTGAACAGTTTTGTTAACAGGTGAGACTTTTGTGCATGAATCCAAGTATGAGAGATTAATAGTCCCATATAAGAGGGGAAGTGTGCTTCAAGTCTGGGTGATGAAAGGATACATTTGAATGCCAGTTCTGTCCGAAGCCATAATTAGTCCTTAGGCTTTCAAAAGAATTTATTGTTGGTTCACTAGAAATAAATTTTTCTAATAAGACTGATCTGGAACTAGATGGAATTTTATTTATTTTTTAATATATGCAGGGGATTTCAAAAATAATTGTCAACTTTGCAGGAAGTAATAGGGTACTAAAAAAAAGATAACTAAAACAAGAAAACTAAGTGAATGTTTGCAGGTCCGAAAGGTCATCATTTTCGATAAAAATATATTTCAATGTGCAGGCAAGGGTCCGTCCGGCCCAGGTAAATTACACAGAGAAAAAATACATCTCGCAACGCTGCATTCAATTAGCATATGGCCTCAATATCCTTATTATTTTAGTTAGGTTGTATCGTTGTAGCAGTTCTTCTATTTGTTACCTACAGGCCTACACTATGTTGGCAAATCACGTCCAGGACCGGCTTTCGATTGTAACTTGTTGTCCTCCAAAGCTCCACCCTTGTATTAGAAACACTCTAAACATGAAGTCCATATTTTTGTACAGGCTTGTATTTGCTACGTAGATGGCAGCATAGTTTAATTTTTCCTGTTGTTCTGACTTTACAAATGTGCACGGTATAATATTGTGCATCTGCACCAAAATCAGGCATATGTGTTTTCATTTTCATTCTCAGCGTACGATCTTTAACGAATTTTTCTATTTGACTGATTTGTTAGATTAGTGCCATGAAATAGGTATACATAGCCTGAATAATTTTTCATTATGTTACTAGCAATTTACACTGCTTGCTATCAATTAGTCCTTGAAGTGTTGTAGGATGTTGCAAACTTATTGAAGAATCAAAACTAATGCGAAGGTGCTTTCTATTGCAAATCTCAAGTACATTTAATAATAATTTGTGGAGCTAACGGTAGAATGATTCAGCAAATATTTTAATAAACTTTCGTCCAATGTTGTCATACCTCTCAAATTGGTTAAATTAAACTTCGATTGTAATAATTATTACAATTTAGTAGAGAAGTACAAGAAGGTTAACGTTACGGGCTGTATATGATTCTTAATTTTCACTTAAAGGTCTAAAATAATAGAAAACAATTTGTAGTGGCTTCTTTTACATCTCAAGTAGCATTATTCTGATTTCCAAGTTAAATAGTATATTATAAAGCTAATAGTGATACAATTATTCTCCTACTATGTAAATCCCAATGCCGAAACAGTTTAAAATGGATAAACAATATAACATTTAATAGTAAAATAATGAAAAGAAGAAACAAAACGAAATAATGCGTGCTCAAATCTATTAAGTTTGACCTCAATTTCCTCAGCAAGTCAAAAATTTCAGATACATTAATCTCAAAACCCAAAAAATTACGTTTCTGAGACAATTATTACGTGAAATGAAACAACCAAGAGAGTAGTCAGTTGCTGATGAATGAGAATTTAACCTTGCAGTGGCCTCAGCTCATCAAGATTTTGAAATATCGAGATATCAAACCTCAAAACCAAATAAGCCAAATACTAATTTAAGTGAAACTATATCAAAATTTTAATGTGCTGGGCAATTCGCAAGCGAGATTCTGATTCAGCGGTAAAAGATAAGTCGAAGATGATTACTCTCTTAGACGTTTTGTCCTTTTATTTCACGATGTTATGATCATAAATCAACGATAAACTGAATTTCTTGGATGTTTGAGGCAAGGACATTCCAAAATCCAGAAGTGGTTTGGTAATTCTGAAAGAATATTCACAATCAACGCAATTAGCAAATCAAAGATAAATGAAATAAAAAAAATTATCTATCTAACGATAATATAGTAAACCAAATATAAACAATCCATTAAGCTTGCGTTTTGTGGTAGATTTATTTTTTGTTTCTATTGTTTTATGTAATCCCGCTGGTGATATAAGATTTTCTGTCACACTTTTGGAAAATCTGTACTAATTAATTTATAGCAATCGATAGACAGGTGCTGACTGAGCTTATTTCCTTTGGTTGTTTAGATATACAATTAAGAGAATGTTCATTGAACATATAAATTACATATTCTTTTGTCGGCATTCTGACTCTACCTGTCTCATAGGCGTAAATGCATAGTTTGGTGAATATCTCTATCTAAAAACTATCGCTTCTGTAAAGATTGTGCTAAAGTATCCTAACTCTTACAATCTTTTGAGAAAAACGTAACACGTAACACCCCACAAAGGCTTTAAAATGGATTTATTGGATTTTTATAACTTTATAATTGATATGAAGGGTAGTTGAAGATATTTTTACGAATGTCCCTACTTTACATCACATTTTTCAATAGATGATGCTGCCAATTAATAATTGAATGTAAAATAATCCTACGTTCGGTTAAAGCAAAACGTTCATTAAGTTTTTTTACCAGTTAATATACAAATTACGGTTTTATTTGTTGGCATTCTTCCTTTCTATGTCGCACGAACGAAAATGTTAAGGATGGGCGATGTTGAACAACATCATCGATGTATGACCATTGATGTTCCAATATTTATTACATCGATTGTTCGATGTTTTCTGAAAAACATCGAACAATCAATGTTTCCATGAATGGCGGGATAATTTAAATTTTAAAAATTTTAATTCAGGTATAATTTAAAAAAAAGGAATTGACTAATGAAAAAATGATTATCAATCCTTCCACCACGAAAGGCTCGTTCTGATCTATTTGAAACCAGTTTTTAAATCTTCGAGTATCTTTTTCCAATGATTCTCCACCTAATAAAATAAATAAATAAGTAATAAATAATAATAAAAAATCATGTGATATTTTTAACCTCAATTTACTGATGATGATGGTATTATTAATGGATTCATGGTGAAATTTATCTTAATGACTATAAAAAAGCAATAAAAAAAATAGTGATTAAATTGCTGGCTTACCTGAGTTACTAGACATTGTTTGTTTTTGTTTTATTTTTGTATTATTTTAAGAAAAAACACAAAATACAATTCACAAAGGCGTTTGCAAATGTCATTTGGTAAATTTTCCCCAGGGTCACCACAATATCGATTTTCCGAATAAAAACATCGAACATCGATACATCGACGACAAAAAACATCGAAAAAATGTACTCGATGTTTAAGAAAAAGTATCGATGTTTTGAAACATCGATGTAAATCGCCCATGCCTAGAAAATGCATAATTTGGTGAACGTGTGGAATACATTCTCTCAACCACGTCAACCTGTAAATATCACCTAATTCTCTAAAAACTGTCCTAAACTAGCCCAACTGTTAAAATCTTTCGAACAAAACGTAGTATCCCTCAAAGGGTTTAAATTGCATTTATTGGACTCATACTAGGTATCTTATTATTTTCCCGAAAAGATGGCCGAAGGTGTTTGTATGAATCTCGCTATTCGAACTCGTATTTTTCAAAAGATGATGCCGTCTTTTGATGATTGCATGTAATAGAATATCCCCGTGTTCGGTTCTCAATTCGCCTGTACTGCAAAACAGAATTTTTAGGATTTAAGTTTATGTGTGATAGTCGTTTCAATAACTGAGTGCCAAGTGGTAAGACTATGTCTCATTGAGCGATCACAGGCGTTATAGTGGTACTTATTTTAAACTCAGAGGTTTATTTTTGGTTAAGAAACTAGGCTATACTTTATTGTGATAAAAATTTTAAAGATATCTTTGTTCAATAAGAAGAATTTGCTACCGTTAATAAACTGCCAAATAATTTTTTGATACTGTAATGTAGGATGTTTATTATTTCGCAAATACGTTAGAAAATGACATTAACAAGTTATTCCTATCTAAACAGTCAAACTGAATTAAAGATTTAAATAAATGTAAAATATTTACCGTTATCAGTTGGTAAAATATGATTACAATTAGATTGAAGCCAATATTTATTTACTACTCGGTACGTGTTTCGCCTTGGAGTACACTTACACAGTATAAAGAAATACAGGAATAACAATTACACATTATAAATGTTACTCATTGTACGATCATATAATAATATAATAGTTTAGTTTAGGAATTTTTGAACAAATAATTGTATTTCAACTATCATTGTTGATGGTATGTACAGATAGTTATATTTATGGGTGGAATAACCCCTCATTTAGTATAACAGCGTCTATATCGCAGAAGACTGCAATTAGGTAGGTACCTAGCAAAATTCACCGGAAGAAAAACTTTTGGGTGTTTCATTCCCACTAGCCAGTAATGCTGGTGGGCGGGCAGTCCCTCCGGACTACGCCGGAAGGTAGGGCGGAAGGCCCTCTTCAGCTTATTTTCAGGAATCATGGGAACGGGTGGGTGGTGGTTCGGGTGAGAAAGATGAGACGGACGAAATGAAGACAGAAGAGAATGAAAGATTATCTGTGGAATATTACTGCCTCAGCATTTGCCTAAGTGGTCCAAGGAAACCACAGAAAAACTTGGACCAAGGCAGACGGACCCGGAATCGAACCGGAGTCCTCCCGAATGCTAAGCAATGGTCTAAACCTCTAGGCCATGCCGCTCGGTACATTCACCGGTCATCCTGCATCCATACCAGGGAATTACGCGGCATATCTAAAAATTTGAATGTAAGGGAGGTACCACCCTTCCACTTGTTTTCTGTACCGCCGACAACCCAGAATTCAGAGCAGTTTTGATAAAGAATGAAAAATGAAACAGTAACCATCAGATAACCATTGAACCATTTACACAATCACATTTTCCATTTCAAAATTGTTGTACTTGTATTAATTTTTTAATAAATTACGTTCAAATGTTTGGATGAATTTTTGTGAACCACCCAACAAACATTCATGATGATGTCTTTATAAGGCGATGTTGGTATCGAGTGGTAAATAGCGAAATTTATTGAAAGTTTGTTTCAATCCACTTGAAACAAAAAGTAAATTAAATTTCTTATATCTTACTTTAATTAATAATAACAGTGATATAGTTTATGAAATATTCACAACACCACTTATTTAGCAAAAATGCCCTCTTTTTAACCAAAAGCATACTTTTTATTATTTAGCTGATGTGTTTAAGTGTGTAATCTTAATAAATGTCTATTTAACTTTCAAACGACATTTGCTGTAAATACCCATTTAATATTAAATGATTTTACTAGTAACGATTCAATTGATGATGTCAACAGCTTAAGAAATTACATTCAAGCATATGTATATAAAAATCTAGTATGAAAGTGAAAATCTTAGATGCGACTAACGGTATGACACTTGTTAACTATACTTCATTTACTTTCTGTAGCGATGTGCCCCTTCCAATGTCTTGGATGCGCGTTAGCAAAATCGTAGGTAGGAAGAAAAAAGCTCATTATACTCTCGACTCTTGTATATTAAACACTTTTTCATACAGTACCTGCCAAAAGTTTTGTTGAATCATGAATAGTAGTGTGAGTCAAAAGCAAGCGTTAAAGTCTTTAATATGTCTTCAAATATAAATAAACATCTCGTTGATATTTTCAGTAGTAAATGGTACCAATAACAGCACATTTGAGCAATGAAATTGTAGTGGATAAAATGGTCAATTTTTACGTGCAGTACTGTACGAATTATACGCTCCTCACCGGTTAAGAGTTTGACCGAGAGTTGTCTTCTTCCTTTTCTGGCCTAGTGTTGTTCTTTTCTACTTTGCGCCGATCAAACTGAAGGTCACATCGCTACAGAAAGTAAACGAAGTATAACTAAGCATGAATTTATTTGGAAAATACCACAAATGGCGCGGTAAACGCCATCTGTAGTTCGATGCTACATTTTAGGATTACGTATGCTCCAACAAGGTCCACCTGTGTGGATATCTACTGAAAACGAATCCCTGCGTAGCCAATCTTAACGTGATAGGCACGTTAGCTTAATCGAATAAAATAATTCGAAGTGGTCTGTATTCTGTCGAAACTGCCAGACGCGGATCGCGATTTCGATCTTTTTGGATCTCATCAGCACGTCGCAGGCAGCTCCGACAGAACACAGACCAACTTTTACCTGATGTCTTTTATTCAATTATGGTAACGTGCCTATTACGTTGAGGTTAGCTACGCCGGGATTCGTTTCAGCAAGTAGATATCTATATATTTAAATGGACCTTGTTGGAGCATACATAATCCTAAAATGCAGCATCGAACTACAGATGGCGTTTGTGGTATTTTCTAAAACGCGCTGTTAAGACAACAGGTAAAAGTTGGTCTGTGTTCTGTCGGAGCTATCTGCGACGCGTTGATGAGATCCAAAAAGATCGAAATCGCGATCCGCCTCTGGCAGTTTCGACAGAATACAGACCACTTCGAATTTAACTTAAATATAATGATATACATATAACATTCACAATCTTACAATGCGTGTTACCAGAGCAAACCAAACGATAGTACGAATTTTACAAACTGATAAAGAATGTGTTAACACCCCTCGCTTTGGACTTGTTAAGATGCTTTTAAATCGCATGAACTACAACAGTAAGATTTAAAGTTGCTGTAATTTTGTTTCTTACAATGTTTCCGCAAGTTTTGTCCTAAATCTTTGCGACAGTCAGCATTCTCTGCTTAAAATTCTAAATGAGAGTATCTATTACATTTTCACTTCCTTTTTAAAAAAATATACAATATTACCCAAATGTTTGTACTGTAACATTTCTCTTCAACCATTGCAACTAAATCTAAACATTGCAATTTTACTGTTGAAGTAAATGTGAAACAGCAGATAATGAATAGACCTTTAAAATTTATAAAAAACTGACGACCCCACGTAAAATAATAATAGCAACGATGAACACACTATCAAGATACACTTTGTACACTGTGTAGCACTATAAAGTGAAAAATTGGACGATTCGGGAGAGGTATAAACATATAAGTGTGCATTCTTTACTGTGGTACGAGGAAAAAGCGAGAATTCTGCATACTGTACTTATTTGTAGCAATAAGCATAATGGCCTCTCGATAGCGCCCTGTCTCACGCTAACAACCCTCTTGTGCATTCTATTCCTATTTATTTAAGGGAACTGTTACATATCTCGTTGCAGTCACGCCCATAGACTAAGTAGATAAACTACGCATTATGAATCAAGGATTAGGAACGTAATTACTTTTTAAAAAATGTAAAGTCTAAAAAACAGTTAAGTGATTCAGCTTTGCGCATTTTTAAAAGGTCATTTGGAATACGTTCGGTAAGCCCGAAACCTTAAACATAATTTTTATTATTGACTTTTAAGAAATAATACGTAGACAATATTTTTTTTATGAGGATTTAAATGACACTATTACCACAAAAGGAATGGTCAAAATTCGAAAATAATGAATTTTGACGAAAAATGACATGGTAACCCTTCCTCACCTTGTTATTTTTCAACTATCCCCCTTGCCACTTCTTATTCCCATTAAAGATAAAAAATTTCAAGGGAAATCGTTTTCAGAGGTCAAAAAGAAATTGCTGGAAGTTTTTAAAAGTATTAGTTCAGGCAAATATGTAACATGGAAAACCGCAATTCTTGAAAAATTCTATGTAGTTGGCTTTTACTATATGAAAGTTGATCATATTGATTTTTCTTTTGAAATAAAACACTTGAAAAATAACTTTCACTAAATATATTTACATTGAATTGAAGATATAATACCTTCTTCCGAAGATGACCTTGTAGGTTGAAACGAATTTGTCAAGCTTCAATATAAATATATTTAGTGAAAGTTATTTTTCAAGTGTTTTATTTCAAAAGCAAAATCAATGGAAAACCGCTAGGAGAACTGCGTATCATGGAATAAACGGTCGCTACTTTGAAGATATTTTAAAGATATTATCTTAAACGAAAGATAATTTAATAAGTAATTCTCCTCTTTTCTTGTATGGTCCTGGTTTTAAATTCAAATTACCACTGTTAAAAATGACAATATAATTCTAGGAATTCCGTCCGTCATCATTTCAGTTTCGACGAGCGTCAAGTAAAATGTCGAGCAATCTTAAGGTGTTTTCTGCTTGCTGATTTTGATGCATAGACTTCATTATGTTTTACGAAAAAGGGACGCCTAGCGGTGACGACCGAGCGAAGACGACTGAAATGTGACGCGCCGTCTATCGCGCCGGTGGCGTCGCGACGCCAGGTCTTCGCTGGAAAAACCTTGTTGGTCCGTTACTTCGACACAATCAGTTAGATTGCGGTAGCTTCGTAGTCGTTCCGCTCGCCGCCTTTTACAATCGCGCGTGCAACACGTGTTATCGATAGTCGATAGTTTTTAGTGGCAATAAGTGGAATTTTCTTGTGTATTATTAGGAAAATGACAAAATAACGTCTCTTGCTCTTAAAATTTAACAACTGTGGTAAATTACCCATTACGTTTTCTTTTTTTTTGATCTCATAAAATTATCAAATCTGCTTGTAATTCATACCTGAAGAGGATACCTTTAAATGTAAATTTTGTAACCTTTTTCACAAGGTTATCCATATTTCTAGGAACTTATATTTTTTCATAGTAATTCGTCTAATATGGTCTTTTACTTTTTTGAGGTTTTAACAAAACTTGAATACATTCATACACTATATCGATATATAATTTATGAACATCTAGTTCGTGTTGTACTTAATATAATAATAAATACTTCTCTTTTACCAAGGTAGAAAGCTGCACGCAACACTGTGTTCTGTTATGTAGATCACCCTTTAATCGGTAGCGGTATTTCCCTTTTTCATAATGATAACAATTACGAAGATGAATTGCCATTCACAATATGTTATATAGAACGAAAACGTTTATACTCTTTAATAGTTGAGCAAAATAAAAGCGAAAATCGTAATCGAGTAGTTTCAAGTCCAATTTTAGTCAACGCTGACGATATCGTGAGTCACTTTTTAAGACCACATTTAATAAAATTAATAAGTAAAATAATTAATAAAAGCAACTTTGCATGAAAAATTATCGCAACGGTGTCACCAGCAAAATAAAGTTAAGTACACAAAAAAAGGAATTTCCCTACTTTATCGCCGTAAATTAATCTTTAAGTTATATTGGATTTTCACGGTACATTAAGTACGCTTTTGGAACAATCTTTCAAAACTTATATTGAGAAGGTGTGCGTATTTTTATTACATTAAAATTTGTATTTCCCCGTTAAAAAAGTCCGATGTTGTACATTTCAACATTAAAATAAAATATCGCAGACTTATGAATACTTAAAATGAAAAAAAGGTAAAATAAAAATGTATTTGAATAATTTCATCAAACTGATCAATCGATAGGTATGAGGTAAATCGATTGTGTGACTCAAAGCTGTAATATAATTCATTACACTATTTGTGTGTCATACACGTGACCGTCTTTGGATAATAAATAAATTATTGTTTGAGTTTCATGCTATATTGCATCAAAGATTTGCAAGTTATTGCATCAATTCTTAAAAACAAAAGAAGTACGTAGAAAAGGCTGAGAATACAACGCGTTCATAATGCCTTAGTACTAATTTAGTTTCTTAGTTTATTTATTTTAAGTCAATTAATTAGGTAATAGCAGAATATGCATAAGTACACTTTTAAATCTGTGACTAATGATGAATTATAGCACAATTTGTTAATAAAATCAGTTGTAGTTGATGGTATTAAATTAAAATTGAAGTATTATATTACAAACATACCAGTGCATAATGTGCTTTTATTTTGTACTGAAGATACATAGCTACTAGATTTTTTATACATATCTAATGAATGGGCATATAACCGTATATCTTGGAAGTAATGTTAAATCAAATAATTTAATTAATTGAGTCTGGAAAAACCTATATAGTTAGTAATTTAACTACTTAATTGATTTTTGATGCTGGTTTGTTTGGAAACTTTTTTTATATCTATTTAACTAATTTAATTTTCCCTTCATTATACACTGTATAAATAAATGCGAGTATAAACTGAATGAAATTGTGGAGAGCGTTTTCTACTAAATATTAAATTAGACCTGTGAATTCATAGATATAACTTTTTATAAACTTCTTAGGTGACTTATATTTTCCTATTATTAATTGGATATTTTAAAAAGGAAGAATTGCATGTTTCAGAGCAAAAAATTTGTTTGAATTTGACGTATTCTGTTACCTTCTCAACTCTACATGAATTCCAAAAGAGAGTACTTTGAAATTTAGGATATTCTTAAAATTACATAGTGTACTAAATTCTAAAATGCTTATTATTTCAATTTGAATGTGTGGCGATTATGACTAGAGTGACTTGTAAACAAAGCTGATTGAGAAATAATATGGAATTCATAATTCAAGTGTTCTTAGATTTAGAGAAATAAATCATTTAAGAATTCACTCGATGAAATGATTAGATAACGCATTTGAATTTGGATGAATTAAATGACCTGATACTTAAACCGTCTTCAACATTCAACCGTTTTAAAATCTAAAAATAGTAAAAAGAAGTAATTTAACCAAATGGAAAACTGTAATAATGTTATCATACCACTCGTGTAGAATTGGTCAAACCTATTACATAGACAGCTGATTTTTTTCCTTAAGCAAGATAATGATTTCAGATTTTATTTTTTATCGTAAGCACTAAATTATACCACCAGTTGTAAATGACATGAGCAAAGTCAGTTCGTACTTTCAGTTTCACTAAATACGTTTATTTCGGGGACTACTTATATTTACATATGGACTACTTGTGAATCGGTTCAAAAACAAAAGTTCAAATTACGTGTGTACTCATAACTGTATAACAAACTTCTCGTAACGATTAATTATAGAGACTATAACGGAAGTTGGGTAGACAGAAGTTGAGACAATGGTAGAGCAACGATAGTAACTGGTAGTAACTTATAAGTTTCCGCCAAAACAACAGGGTCGAAGACGTCGCATCCTACTTGTTTTCGTTGTTAGGAAGTAGGTGTCACGGCAGAGACGTCATCCATGGAGCTCCTGTTCAGAATCTTCGTAGTTATTTGTATCCTACGTTCTATTGGACACAACTTTGCAAGTGGTAAGTTCAATTTTGGATTATTACGGTATCAGTGAGAGATTTCATTATGAAAATCACCAGATCCTGACAATGAAAGGTCCTGATGAATGTACGTAGATATGTACGGCAGTGAGACATTACCTTAATATAGATATTTATTGTTAAATGATTTTTAGGTCGGAATTATTTAAATGTTACAATAGAATTATAAACACACAAAATAAAAAGTGCCTCAAAAACAGCTGCGTATTTTTCTTTGAACAAAATAAAAATGCGTTGTAAGTAGTTTGGATATCATTGCACTTCCTTCGATTCTCGTCCATCTTTGAGTAATCTGTATTAAGTTAGTAGTGAAGTGATCACTTTTGTAGTCTACAGATCTGCTGTTAAGCTGACAAGTATACCTTGCAGTATCTGTACTCGTAGTATTATACTAGCATATCACACAATCATATGTTGCAATTAATTTCTAGTGAATTTGTAGTTAGAAACATAGTTTTGTAGAGCTCTAGATATTGCGAATACTGTTTCAAAAAATAAAAAAAAATTCAGACACAAGTAGCTAATGACTAATATTTATTCAAATACTAGCTGAGCCGGCAGACTTTGTACTGCCTCAATCGATAAATAAAAAACCTAAACTACATATAGTTGATTGTTAAATGTCAAATATTACGGTCGCGTTCAGAAATTTAATTTGTGACAAAACTTAAGATTTATCAATCTACATAAAAATAATCTGAAAGATAGTTAACAACTTTCATATTTATTCACCTTTTAAACCTTCTCTGGACTTCCACAAATAATTCAAGACCAAGATTAGCAAAATTGGTCCATCCGTTCTCGAATTTTAGCGAGACTAACGAACAGCAATTCTTTTTTATATATAAAGAAGATTACAGTGCTTATAAGAAAAGCAATCTAACGCACCAAACAACAACAAACAACGCCATTCGTATATAACAATTTAATGGAAAAAACCAAACCAGAGGTGAGCCGGGTTTAGATCCGGTAGCCGGCGGATCCGACACTTTTTTTAGGAGGTGGATCCAGATAATGGTGCCGGGTAATTTTACCAGGGAGAAAAAAGAAAAAATAAACACCAATAATAATAATATAATATATATATATATTTAATATATATATACAAGAAAACGTATATAATAAACATTGGTAATTAAGATTGTACTGCGACAGTTCATTTACCCTAATTTGTATTATTTACTGATTACTATATCAAATTATTTCTTATTTCGATATGGTTCTTATGTTTACTTTTTGTCGTGAACAAGAATACATCAGTATGATCGAACTGTCACTGGCTGGTATGCCAGCTTATTAGTTTGATTTTGTCACCTTCCAGACTTAGAGCGTTTATAAAGATTGTAGGCTCATTTTGAAAGTTTCAATTTAACCGTCGAATTAAGATTTTATTGATTTGGTAATTAAACAACTTTTTTAACGGGGCTTAATAATTGATTTGGTGGTTTTGCCGCGTAAACGGCACAGGTAATGACTCGTACCCAGTTATCCGATATCTAGCAAATCACTATCCGGTGCATTTTTACCTCAAACTATAGAAGCAAAAATAAACGATCACTTAATTGAGAGAAAATTCTTAAATTTAGAAGGATAGATTATAGAGGAAAGCCGAAATATACGAAAAAATTAATAAAATAGGTAGGTGGTGAAAATAGGAGTAGCTACTACCTGTGCAGATGACTTAGTTTTTGGATTTGTTCAGTTGACATGGTTAAAACTTAAAAATAGCATCATCATCATCATCATAAAGTCATCAGTCTTAAGACTGGTTGGACATGTACCTCCACTCTTTCCTATCCTGAGCTAAACTTCGCATTTCCCTAAAACTAGAACAGCCCATATCCTTAACTATTTGCGAAGAGTAATCTAATCTAGGTCTACCTCTACCCCTCCTTACTCCTGTTTCTGCCTCTAATATGTCTCTGACTAGACCTTCATGCCTGAGAAGGTGTCCTACCAACCTCGTCTAGTTTTTATTGACTTCCATAGAGTCCTCTGTTCTCCTAAATAGCAATTTAAAAAAATACAAGGTGTAATTATACAACACGCTACTGAAGTGAAACTTCTTCAAACACACAAACATACCAGGATAGGGGTTAAGGAATTGGTTTAATGGTATTATTTGTACACTATGAATTTAAATTTTACACTATACATGCCGGAGTTGCCTGTAACGAACGTTGCATTGAAGCGCGCTCACGGCTCAAGCGATCCCCACTACGAACTCGACTACGTGGCCGAGTAGAGAGGGGATATCCGTTGCATGGTTCCGTTACATAGCAACTCGCATGAAACGAACTTACCCTATCGTGCGTAAAGAAGTTTCACTTTAACAACGACATGCTACTATGAATAAGCTTTCAAACTAGAAAACTATTGCTTTCCTTGTTAATTCTACCAGCAGGCCATGCAATTTCTCCGGATCAATAGGTTCTTTAAAAGTAATTCTTTCACTACAACTTAGCTATAAAATACAAGTTAGAATCCAACAGTGGCTCAATCGAATATATGTGCTCTTCTAGCATGATATCAATCTAGCAACATACATTCGATTTTCCGGGACCTATAAGTTTAATAAAATTAATTTTTTCCTATCAATTCAGTACAAATTAACTACCAAATATAGTGGCAATTTAAAGATAAATTGACTGAAATGAGTACGTCATCTCCTAGTACAAATTCATCTCAAATTAGCTACAAAACATGATGCATTCTGGAGCCCAAGATTGGCTGAAATGAATATATGTATGAGATCTGTTATCTTGATATTACGCTAGCTGATCATTCAACTTCTCAAAATTTACACTTATTATCATAAGGTAGACAGTCCTATCTATCCTGAGCTAATCTTCGCATTTCCCTAAAACTAGAACATCCCACATCCCTAACAATTTGCGAACAGTAATTTAACCTGGGTCTACCTCTAGTCCTCTTAACTCGTCTGTCTCTAACCATTATGCCTAAGAAGGTGTCCTACCAACCTCTCTCGCCTATTTTTTATTTACTTCCACAGAGTCCTCTGTTCTAGTATTCTTTCTAATACCTCTTCATTTCTAACCTTATCCATTCACGGCATTCTCATCATTCGCCGGTAACACCATATTTCGAAAGCTTGTAACCTTTCCTTTTCCGCCATGTCCACCGTCCATGTTTCGCACCCGTTTAGCGCCGTGCTCCAAACATTCACCTTTAACAATCATTTTCGAACTTGTAAATTAACCGTTCGCGAGCATCGAAGTGACTTCTTTTTATTGTAGGCGACTCGACCCTGCGCTATCCTCTGCTTTATATCCCTACTATTCCTTCCGTCCTGACTTATCTGACTTCCTAGATACCTAAAGTCAGCCACTGCTACAAATTTTTAATCTCCTATCTTTACATTCGTTCTTTCCCTACTTTTTCTTCCCTTAGATACCAGTAGTTTTGTTTTACTTTTATTTATTTTCATGCAATACTGTTTTGTCAATACCGCTTTCATTTTATTTAATGCTATATCCAACTCCTTGCTAGATACTAATACTGCTGTATAATCTCTAAATCTAAGCATACTATTCTTTTTCCACTCTATATCTATACCTACAATTGTAGTCTTTAACATGTTGATCGTGTCTTCAATGTATAAATTAAAAAGTAACGGTGACAGTGTGTATCCCTGTCTCACACCCTTCCTAATATTTACTTCTCTACGTTGTGCTCCAGCCCTATAACTGCCTGTTGCTCTTTTTAGAAACTAAGTATCAGTCTCCTGTCTCTGTAACTCATTCCTACATTTTTGAGTATATTTAACATCTTGTCCCATTAAACATTGTCAAAAACTTTTTCTAAATCTCCAAATCCTATGTAGGCACTCTTAGAAGATAGAAATATCGTTTTATCCATTGTTACCGGTAAAGCTATAATGGCCTTCCGCGTTTCTCTATTTCTTGTAAACCCAAATTGATATTTACCGGCTATTCAAAATTAATTAATTTACTATAATATTATAACAAATTGGGTATAAATTACTCTTGTTTAATAATTATACTAGAAGTAGCTAATGACTAATATTTATTCAAATACTAGCTGAGCCGGCAGACTTTGTACTGCCTCAATCGATAAATAAAAAACCTAAACTACATATTAATCTTTAAGTTATATTGGATTTTCACGGTACATTAAGTACGCTTTTGGAACAATCTTTCAAAACTTATATTGAGAAGGTGTGCGTATTTTTATTACATTAAAATNCCTATACTTTAGCCTCAGCAACATGTGGTGGTTATGCTATTAAAATTGTAGCTTATATGAAACGTTTGGAAGTTTGACATAGCGCCATCTATTGAATGTTGCGATCATAAATTGAGATGTAAGCTATCCTATCTTTGAAGTTGGATCAAACTGCACACGGTGTACAAATTTGATTAAAATCGGTAAAGCAGTTTAGGAGTCCATCGCGGACAAACAATGTGACAGGTAATTTATATATATTAAGATATGGTCTGCTAATATAATAGACATTGTTAAATAAATAATTTCATTATTTTGACATTTAAGAGTAAAAGTAGGAATTTTGTACCTCAATTGATAACTGCTATGAATACCTTAAGGAAACGTATCTGGATTTAGATCAATTCTGTTTTAGTTCTCGAAATAGGTTCTTATATAAAGAAATCTATATTTGTCAGACTTATTTATGTTTGTATTACATGTACAAGTTCCACATATTTATATTATACTTAGTACGTAACATTCTGTTCGATTTATTACTCAAAACTTACTTAAATTCGTAAAAATAACTGCAAATACGATTCAGGGTACAAATCATAACTACAATTTGAATGACACATTTCATTCTCTAATTGACCTAAAATCAATAAACCAAACAATCCCATACTTCATAATAAAGGAATAATTTAATAATCTAAAATGTACAATAGTGTATAGTTAAAAGGAAAGAAAAGACCTCAATTGAACAAAAAAATCACATTTACTACTAACATGGAGTCACATTAGTACCAATATGATTTATTTATGTTAGTCGTATGTATACACATACACTGATGTCTACCTCTTATTTTGTTAAAATTTCATGCTTAGGAACTTGAATATTTATGTCTGTATCATAAAAGCTGCATGCGTCACTTAATGAACTTGTATTTTTTGCACTAACTCTTCACTATTGTTTCTGAATAGACGTTCTCGTTATTAAAATTAAGTAGGATGGTTGGATAGGTTGCAACAGGTAGGTTGGTTCTTAACCGTAATATAGTTACATATATTTATGATTAGTATTGAGTTATTTATTTTATTTTTAATAAATGAAACCGATAAATCTATTAATTTTTTAAATCACTATCAATGACGTTTATCAATATTAGTATTTAGCAAGGAGGAGTTAGAGATAGCTTTAAATAAAATGAAAGTGGTACTGACAAAACAGTATTGTATGAAAATAAATAAAAGTAAAAAATTAGAAGAAGTGGCTGATTTTACGTATCTAGGAAGTCAGATTAGTCAGGATAGAAGAAATAGTACGGATATAAAGTAGAGGATAGAGTCGCCTTCATTAAATAGAACTCATTTCTGTGCTCGCTAACGGTTCATGTAGAACTTCGAAAAAGGTTGTTAAAAGTATATGTTTGGGGTGTGGACGAGTCCGAAACATGGGCAGTGGGCGCGGCGGAAAAGAAAATGTTAGAAGTGTTCGAATTGCGGTGTAACAGGCGAATGATAAGGATACCGTGGATAGAGAAGGTTAGAAATGAAGAGGTATTAGAAAGAATAGGAGACCAGAGAAGTCCATGGAAATCAATAAGGAATAGGCGAGATAGGTTGATCGGAGACCTTATCAGGCATGAAGATCTAGTCAAAGACATATTAGAGGCAGATACAGGAGTTAGGAGGAATAGAGGTAGACTTAGATTAGATTACTGTTCACAAATAGTTAAGGATGTAGGTTGTTCTAGTTTTAGGGAAATGCCAAGATTAGCTCAGGTGGGATTCATTGTTTACATCTAGAAAGTAATAGGTAAAAGGTACATAAATAAAAACCTAAAATTATAACCTCCAATATTCCCCCCGCATTGAAATCACTCAACTCCAATCTTAACTAACAAATTCAACATTACTTAGTAAAAACAAAGTTCAGATATTAACAAATAGATCATACACAAAATGATTCGACATAAGAAAACTATTTATATAATTACCTATCTGTCTTTAAGGCTTTATTGATATACAGGGTGTAACAAAAATAAGTGCCGACTTTTTAGGAGGTGATAGAGCACTATAAAATATAATATGAATGCCCGAAAGTTACAATTATGCAGATGATGTTTCTTTACTCACTAATACGTTTACGTACGTAAATAACTTAAATTTTTTCTTTCTAGTGTGTTCATACAGTTACTCAGGATAGTGCTGCCTATAATGTACTTTATTTTTTTATCACACTAGACTCCTATGTTGCCAATTCTCGTACAGGACCTGCTTCAGATTGTTGACTATCATAACTTTCTTAAAAAAAATTGCCCATAATCATACGCTATTGTGCGATTGGTTACTACATCTAGTTTATACCCTCCCAAGCTCGACACTTATTTTTGTTACACCCTGTATATGTAATATGTAAAATAATTTTCAACGCTCACACCACAGTCTTTCCCACCATAACTTACTATTACGTAAAAAGCTTACCGTACAGTCCATTTCAATTTGTTAGAATTGTGACCTTGAACAAATCTGTGACTTTATAGTAACAGTGTGGCCATAGAGTGGTATCGATTTCTATTGGCTGCGTCAACCGACGCCATGTTTCCTCCAAATTTGTTTGTTTACTATCTATCTACATCTGTATTTGCTGCTTTTTGAAAGTTTCTTGCGTAGTTTTGCGATAATCTGTGAAGTCTGTTCGGAATTTAAACTCTAGCATATTATCGCTTACTGATTTTTCGGCATTGTGCTTGTTTGAAAACGTAAAGACATAAACTTATTGTTGACGTGGTGCAAAAATTATCCCCAATGCTCTTCAGTTCAAAAATCATTTAAAATTAATAAGTGTTGCCCAGTACTTAAAAGAAGTATCAAAAAGTAGTTATGAAAGTGATGATCGAGAGTTTTTGGCTGAATTTATAGATATCCAGCACAAAAGGATTACTTATTCAACTCTAGTTCTAGAAAAATATGAACCACCAGTAGTTAATCTGTGCAATGCTGAACTTAACTCACTATGTAATATTTGTGGCTATATTTTAAAAACTGTTGAAACAAATTCCACAGTGTGCTTTAAGTGTATGCAGTCTGTTGGATCCAAACAGTTTCTAGATTTTAAGTATGCAAACTGGTCCATTTTAAACGTTTTCGAGATAACGCCCTTTTCTACTGCAATGAAGTAACTTTCGACTTATTTGTCAAAATGGAACAAGTATTTCGACAATATTTTGATGTAGTTTCTAAACAAAAAAATGTTAATCTCAAGGATTTTTTTATAAATAAAGTTACTCAGGAATGTTTACCTTTTACACATGTTCTTGACTGTCACAATTTAAAGGCCAAACTTATTTCTAGATTTTTAGTTTTCCGAAATGTGAAAAAAAAAAACAGCAAGCTTATGCTAGTAAATCTGTAATGGCTTCTCACTTATAATTATGCAAGGAACTACATGTAAGTTTGATGTCGTATCAAACTTAGTCATCTAGTTGTCTACGTCATTGTCTTATATCTACGTGACTAAGGTAACTGATAAACACCCTTTAAAAACAGCTAGCCATTTCGCTTGTTAATTGTCATATTCGTCCACAGAATTTGTCAATATAATCAGGACGAAATACCGACAATTGTATTGATTCAAGTGCGGTATTAATGTTAAAATAATGTTAGCGTTCATATAAATTGTAAGTGTCATTTTGTTATTTCATGTGTTTAATTACAGTTATTACTTGCTGCATCTACACTTGTGTTATATCTCTACCTTTCCTCGAATTTATTAAGTCTCTGATTTCGATTCATATACATACAATATTTTACTCAGTAGCTACAGTTTGTTTAATTTCTATTTGCAATAATCCTGTTATGTCAGTCTGAGTGGTTTACATCTCTATTGATACAAATATCGTACCGTTTTATGTCTTTTTTAATGTAATAAATCTTGAAAACCCCAGAAATTGAGTATTGCGCCACGCTGCTGCATTTAAATTTGGAGGAAATATGGCGGCTCTCGCTCGTATAACCACACTATTACTATAAAGTCACTGTAGTTGGAACAAGCTTGAACGGCGGTCTTAGGAGATCGGTACAGTACTAGACTAAAATGTTTAGCAGTTTCTTAAAACAAAAATGTAAATAAATTAACAATAGAAAACAAAGCAAAAGTTTTATAGGTGTGTAGAACGTTAAGTTAATTCACTTGCTATTATTTGTGGCTAAATATGCTTTTAAATAAAGCATATTTTTAAATTTTAACGAGGCAGTTTAAATAATTTTGCAAATGGTACTGGGATGATGACTGATTTTCAAAAACTATTCCAGGATGTTTGTAGGTGACTGCTTTATACAAAATAAATTTCATTTCCGAAAAGAATTCAGGTTTTTAAGGAAAAATTAGCGTTTTAAAGAATACGATTTAAACTTTACGCCAAAACGATAGAATTGTAATGGCGTCTATGTGTGACGTCACCGTTTCGTAAACAGTTGACACGTTGCATGTTTACATGCATTGAGATTAATTATTTTGAGCGATAGTTATCATGAATTCTGATGTGTATCGATGGTGTACGGTTCCTCAATGTAATATACATCGATAAAAACTCCGAATAAGTTGTTCATTAACGTTCCAATGAAAAAAAAAGTGAGAAATACGTGGCTTAATCTTGCAAGGCGAGACCAAGCAGTTATATCTTCAATTTCTGTAATTTATTTCTGTGAACCTCCCAACAACAACAAGTCGATCCTTGGCAAATTTGAGCTATTTGCCTTGATAAATCCTTGTTCCATAGCTAACTTTTCTTTTTCGCACTCTTATAATACCACAATACTAATTTTTAACTATCAAAAATCAGATAAATGGAGCTTTAGTGTCTTTTGGTGTTAAATTATTTAAGTACCAAGAAAACACTAATAACAAATAACAATTTATAACAATAACAACGAAAACACAAGTAACAAAAAGGCACAGGAAAAATNGTAATAAATCTTGAAAACCCCAGAAATTGAGTATTGCGCCACGCTGCTGCATTTAAATTTGGAGGAAATATGGCGGCTCTCGCTCGTATAACCACACTATTACTATAAAGTCACTGTAGTTGGAACAAGCTTGAACGGCGGTCTTAGGAGATCGGTACAGTACTAGACTAAAATGTTTAGCAGTTTCTTAAAACAAAAATGTAAATAAATTAACAATAGAAAACAAAGCAAAAGTTTTATAGGTGTGTAGAACGTTAAGTTAATTCACTTGCTATTATTTGTGGCTAAATATGCTTTTAAATAAAGCATATTTTTAAATTTTAACGAGGCAGTTTAAATAATTTTGCAAATGGTACTGTACACTTTTGTCTAGTTCTC
>NW_020442412.1:232615-242197 GCF_000699045.2 Agrilus planipennis
CAAAAAAACAATAAGAGTTATTTCGCCACAGAGCAAATAATATCTAAATGAGCAAAACAAGCTAACAAGTTCGACCGTTAAACAGAACGTTAGAATGTTTACGAAAGCGTGACGTCACGCGCCTCCTATTGGCGTTTGATCTAATATGGCAGATAGTCAGGTTTTGTACTTTTATTTTTACTAAAATTAACTTAAGCGCAGTTGTAATAAAAAACAAATACTGTTTTTTAGAATACTTTAGTTCTATATTATTAATTTACATCATAATTTTAGTGATTCTTGGTTACTGTCATCATCCCTATTAAATGAGCTCCGCAGGCAAATATGATTGAATTTGTAGTTATGCTACGGCGCATCTTAATAAAGGGAAGGGGCATATCTCTAAGTTCCTGAAACGAACAGTACATTTTCACAATACTAAATCCGCTTAATTATGTTCATATTTAGCGTGGTGCCAATCAATTCCAGAAAATATCGTTGACGCGACTTTAAACGAATGTTTTCTATTTCGCAATATCTCTCATTAACCACACCAAAGCTACCGAAAAATCGAGCATTAAAACTGATAGTAAGTGGATATGCGGTTTTCACCAAATTTATAAAAAGTTTGCAAACTCTAATTTTTGAAGACTAATTGAGTTATGAATGGAAGCTAACCTTGATCTTGAATAGGGCAGCCTAAATATATTATCACATCTAATGTACCCATACACAAAGATGGACACAAAAACAACTAAAATAACTACAGGCCGATTTCAATGTTAAACATCCTGCCAAAAGTATTCGAAAATTCATAACTAGTAGAATCTTAAACTTCCTTACGAAACACAAAGCATTAACAGCTAACCAATTTGGATTCATAAAAAAACTAGAGACGATAGATGCAATTGCACGCTTATCTGAATTTTTACCCAAAGCTCTGCATAGAAGTAAATCAGTCATTACAGCATTTACCTATAGACCTCTCCAAAGCCTTCAATTGAGTAAAACTTCAATTGTTACTTTACAAACTAAAAAAGTACGGAATTAGAGGGATACCGTTACAAAACCTACCTTACTGAACGGGTGCAGATAGTATAAAAGTCTTATGATCAACCCCTATGTTGGGATCGTTGGTGTTTATAACATTTATCAATGATTTACTCAGTTTGATGAACAATATATAAACCTAAGCAGACGACACCGCAATATGTTCGTCTAGAGACTCCTGCTCAGGCACTGAATGTGAAATAAACGAGCAACTAACTACTGTAAATTCCTAGTTCTATACAAACAAGCTGTTCCTCAATAAACAGAAAACCACATATGTTTATTTCGCAAATAGGACTACTACGATCCCGACAAATATAAATATATACATTGATAATATGACAATACGAAGGGAGAGTCAAGCTAAGGGAATAGCTTTTGACGAGCAATGAAGAAACCACGTAAAAACTACCTTTAATAGGGTAAGGTATTTGTTATGTGTTCACTCTATGTAGACAGCTCTAAATTGATAACAGTTTAGTATGCCTTGTTCAACAGTATAGCCTGCTGCGAACTTATACCCTGGGGAGGTGCCTATGAAGCAGCCATTGTAAAGTTAGAAGCATTAGGTAACAAAGTAAGCAACATTGGCATTGAAGAAAAAAAAAGGAAACTATATATTATGCATACGACAGTTATACATATATAAAGCGTTATTAATTAACCAGCATTAAAAGCTAAGCCTTGAATACTTAAAAAGTGACAGCAATAAAAAAAAACAAAAATATAACATTGCCGAAATGTGAGCTTGAGGTGTACGAGGGTGGATTGATAAGTTTCCGGCCTGACCAAGAAAAACAAGGTTTTTAAAAATTTTTTTTTTTATTTCTCAACATAATCTCCTCCAAGGGCTGATACATTTCTCATAGCGGTGTTCCAGTCTATTAATGCCATCTCTATAGACTGATTCGTCAAGCTCCTCAAAATAACCATTTACAGCTTCGATTACTTCTTCATTGTCCGCAAATCTCTTACCGCCAAGCCATTTTTTGAGATTAGGGAACAGAAAATAGTCACTCGGGGCTAGGTCTGGAGAGTAAGGAGGGTGCGGCATCAATTCAAACTTTAGATCGTTGATTTTAGCCGTCGCAACGATTGACGTGTGCGCTGGTGCGTTATCGTGATGAAACAAGATTTTTTTCTTCGCCAGATGAGGTCGTTTAATTTTCACCTCGTGGCTCAAACGTTGCAATAAGTCTGCGTAGTATTGACCAGTGATAGTATTACCCTTTGCAAGGTAATCAATGTATATAATACCTCTTGCATCCCAAAAAACAGTAGCCATAACCTTGTTCGCCGAAAAAATTGTTTTTGCCTTCTTTGGAGTTGGTTCCCCTGGTCCAATCCACTGTTTAGACTGTTCTTTGGTTTCAGGAGTGTAGTGGTGGACCCACGTTTCGTCAACGGTTACGAATCGACGCAAAAATTCGCTTGGATTACGCTTATACAATGACAAATTTGCGGTAGAAATGTTTTTTCGAATCAATTTTTGGTCGACTGTTAGCAAACGCGGCACCCATCTTGCACAGAGCTTTTCCATATGCAAATGTTGGTGCAAAATATGTTGCACACGTTCATATGACATCTTACAGGTCTCAGCTATCTCACGCACTTTCAATCTGCGGTCTCCCAGCACTATTTGATGAATTTTTTCGATCATATCTGGAGTTGTGACCTCAACGGGGCGTCCTGAGCGAGGCCCATCAGAGGTGCTCACACGACCCTTTTTAAACTCGGAAACCCACTGCTTAACGGTTGAATATGACGGGGAGGATGTCCCCAGTGTTGAGTCCATCTCTTTTTTAATTTCCTTCGGCGTTAACCCCTTCAAATAAAAGTATTTGATGACAGCACGATTTTCCTGCTTTTCCATTTTTACGAAAACCACAGAGGCGTCTTGTTCAGCGTGCTGTCAAACCTACACTAGCAAGGAGATCGGGCTGAAACTATAGCTACAAGCTATCCAAGGATGGTACTATAGAATGTCACCTCAAGGTAGGCCTAGTGGCGTCATCTCTTGGTTAGGCCGGAAACTTATCAATCCACCCTCGTATAAGCAGAATCAGAACTGTGCAGCGATCAAATACATTAACAGACTACCCAAACAATTGAGAATAAATGACATAAAAAATATATCGGCCAAGATTAAACTCAAAAAATGGATCATCGAAATCGCAGACGAAAATCTGAAAATCTAGAAATCAATAACAGAGGGTACATTTTTTGAAAAAGAAAATGCTTTTACTAAGGGAATGTAGATATGTTTTTATTCTAGTCATAAATAAGAGTAGTGTGAGCTAGAATGTAATACTAATTATTAATTTTTTAAGTTTATATTAAATCAAGTGTGTATTATACAATTAAGTATGTAGTAAATAAGTATTCTGTTAAAAATTATTTTGATAATTTTGTTATGTATTAGTACCCTTCTGACCGCCTATTGTACAGGTCAGTTCGACCTACTATAGGGGTTTTCTTTGAATAAATAAAATAAATTGAAAAAAAATTCAATAATTGTAAACAAATGTACCGTAGGTATGTTTTATCCGAAGTCCTGACAAATCTATGGAGCTCAATTATTATATATTGTGACAAACACACATGTATTCTGATAAACACGCATATCTAAATCTTTTAAAACTACTAATTCCCTTTGAAAATTGATCCTTTTAGTTAACAGTATTTCTTTTTCATTCTTTTCCTCGCAAGACATTTATAAACACCACAGGTTTTGCCGGAATATTTGATTTTAATTAAATAATTATCAATTGAAGGTGCGCCGGTTAATAAATCAACTATATAAAAACTAATCATGGGTAACTCAGCAAAATTCCTTGCGTTAATTCAGTAACTTAGACTGCGCAGGTGCATTCCGTTAACTCAAAATTGCGCCATGACGTAACAAAATGGTACGCGCCGTAGGAGCAGCTAAACGCGCGCCATCTGCACGTTGCGCTCACACAATAATGATATACCTAAAATGAGATAACTTCAATAACACTCCTCTGCATTCTGCGCGCAACTCAACACCTTTACACGAGACGAAGCATTTAAGTTGCCGGCTTCAAGTTGCACCATTTGGATATAGGAATTGTGCATGTTCGTCACCGGTATTTTATGTACACGTAGCCGATGTAGTACTATTGGTTAATAAAATCAATAGCGAACGTTTGGGGGCTACATTTTGCCGCACGACGAAGAGTAGTAGAGGCAACGAGATAAGATACTACGTCTAGGAGACCTAGTTGATTAAAATTCCAGGGTTTGTACGTTCTACTTTTAAAACTAAAAGTCAAGGAAGTGTGAATAAATAATTGATAAATTTGGAGTTTGAAGAAAAAAGAATGAATTATGGAGAGTGGCGTCTTTCTACTTTACCCCTGTTTGTGATCACTCCGCCTTCCTCAGTACTTACAGAGGATTTTTTGCCATTGGGTGAATATCAGTTTACTATGCTTTCTCTCAGATAGTGTAGAAGATACTACTTTTTTGTATTTTGTTGTTTTGTATCATAAGAAACGTACGTTTATTTTATGGATTTAAAATTACTTTTAATTATTTTTATTATTTTTAGTTTTGTTTGTATACCTACCTACAATTATTTTTAATTTGAATATTGTGATTCACTAGAATAAAATTATTGTAGTTTATATTCTTTTGCGTGGAGGTGAGTATACTTCAGACTGTAAATTTAATTTATTACAAAGCGGATGTTAAAATCAATGTTTTAATTACCAATTAATTGAAATTTCTTATGATCAGCTATTTCTCTTTGGTCTGGTATCAACCTTTCGAATTTTCCTGGTCCCGCACTCTGCACCAACACATTGAAGAAGTTGACATTTCCCACGCAGTGAACTGAATTGGCAAAACAGCGTGGCGCGGCGCAGTGTTGCACATGTTTAATTTTATTTTTAGATTAAGATAAAATTGAAATAATAACAACATTTGTTTATCACTAATAGTATGCAGAATTATTTAAATTACATAACAAAACAAAGAAAAAATATAAGCTACGTACAGATTAGTAGGTCAAAGAATATCGTTAATGTAAGTTTCTACACCACCTTCAAGGTAGTACCAAGCCACCTTAACTTTTTTACACCTGTAAACACACATGCACACGTACATTATAAAAATAGTTCGAATTTCAAACCCCCTGTCAGAAGACAGGCTTTGAAACGTCTGTGAGAATTATTTCTAAATCTCGAAAACTGTCCGACATTTGGCGTACTTCATTTGCAGCGATTACCAAACGGTCGTAAAATCATTAGCGTTTTGTACTGGCTTTTGATAGAACCTCACTCGATGGGTGTACATTGCCGATTTCTCTTATTCTCTGTGTCACGTTACCGCATTTAGGGGGGTTTGTTGTTGAGAATGTTTTCACTGGGGACATGGGACACCGTAAATTTTCGATCGTTGCAATGTCATTGTGTTTACATTCGCCGAAATTAGTATCATGTCATAAAGTTATACCATATTAAACGCTATTGTAACCTTAGATTGGCTGTATACATACAAACTAATAACTTTAAAAGGCCAACAACTAATTGTAACATAAAACCGCCAGTCACACTTAATCTAATTTAACAAATAACAACAGTAAATGAGTCAAAAATATAACACCGATGCTGCCAATTACCGGCTGATTGAATGCGGCGTTGAATTGTCGTAATTCCATGGGTGATCCTACTAGGACCGGACTGACTTTTACCTGTAATTTCAGGCACCTTTCTATCGAAAACATTCGACCATCAAACATTTACTTAATTTTCCTGTTTATTATACATTCTAGAAAAGTTGTACTTAATTGAATAGTTAATTGAAACTTAATGTGTTACTAAATCAGACATTAGTCACATTTACGAAACGGGGAAAGTCCCAGAGGATTATAAACGGAACGTAGTAGTAACATTACCTAAGAAGAGGGGCGCGGATAGGTGCGAGAAATTTCGAACAATTAGCTTAACTTCCCATGCGTCAAAAATCTTAACTAGAATTGTACAGAGGAGGATGGAAACAAGGGCGGAAGAACTATTAAGGGAAGATCAATTTGGGATTAGAAGAAATAGAGGAACGCGGGAGGCGATTCTAGCTTTACGGGTAGCAATAGAGAAAACGATAGAAAAAGGAAAGACTGCGTACATAGGATTTGTAGATTTAGAGAAAGCTTTTGACAATGTTAAATGGGACAAGATGTTAAATATACTTAAAAATGTAGGGCTGAATTACAAAGATAGAAGAGTGATACATAGTTTGTATAAAGAGCAACAGGCAGTTATAGAGCCTGGGATGCAACGTAGAGAAGTAAATATTAGGAAGGGAATCAGACAGGGATGCACACTGTCACCGCTACTTTTTAATCTATACATCGAAGACGCCATCAATATCATTAAAGACAGTACAACTGTAAGGATAGATGTGCAAGGGCAAAAGATAAGTATGCTTAGATTTGCAGATCATATAGCAGTATTAGCATCTAGCAAGGAGGGCCTAGAGATAGCTTTAAATAAAATGGAAGCGGTACTGACAGATCAATACTGTATGAAAATAAATAAAGGTAAAACTAAAATACTGATATGTAAGGGAAGAAAAAGTAGGGAAAGAGCGAATATAAAGATAGGAGACGAAAAATTAGAACAAGTGGCTGATTTTAGATACCTAGGAAGTCAGATAAGTGAGGATGGAAGGAGTAGTAGGGATATAAAGCAGAGGATAGCGCAGGGTTGTGTCGCCTTTAATAAAAAGAAGTAACTTCTATGCTCGCGAACGGTTCATTTAGAAATTCTAAAAAGGTTGTTAATGGTGTATGTTTGGGGCACGGCGTTGTACGGGTGCGAAACATGGACAATGGGTGCGGCGGAAAAGAAAAGGTTAGGAGCGTTCGAAATGTGGTGTTATAGGCGGATGATGAAGATATCGTGGGTAGAATAGGTTAGAAATAAAGAGGTATTGGAAAGAATAGGAGAAGAGAGGACTCTATGGAACTCAATAAAAAATTGGCGAGTTAGGTTGGTAAGACACCTTCTCAGGTTCTAGTCAGAGACATATTAGAGGCAGAAACAGGAGTTAGGAGGGGTAGAGGTAGACTTAGATTAGATTACTCTTCGCAAATAGTTAAGGATGTGGACTGTTCTAGTTTTAGGGAAATGCGAAGTTTAGCTCAGGATATGAAAGAGTGGAGGTACGTGTCCAACCAGTCTTAGGACTGATGACCTTATGATGATGAATTGTATTCTAATTAATCGTAAAATTCAAATTAAAAGTAATTTTAAAACCATAAAATAATTATAATACCAACAAAATACAAAAAAATAGTATCTTCTACACTACCTGAGAGGGCGATACAACTACGATATCCACCCGAAAGAAAAAAATGCTCTGCAAGTACTGAGGAAGGCAAAGTGATCACAAACAGGTGTAATGTAGATAGTTTCCACTCTCCACAATTATCATTTTCTTTTCAAACTCCAAATTTATCAATTACTATTATTCACACTTTGCTTGACTTTTACTTTAAAACGTAGTAGAACGTACAAATCATGTTATTCCCTATTGCGTGAAGCTTGCCACAGATTTCAGATGAACCCTGTATTATCACAGGGATCATTGTTATCGAGAGAAAGCACCAAGGAAGTGTTTCCAAAGACATAATGGATATAGGGATCATCATTGAAGTGCCGATCATACACAAATACACATGCGCAAACAAGTGGAATCGGTCCTCCTACCGTCTTTTCTGTTATGACCTTGTGTAGGGTTTTGTCCAGTTCTATAATGATGTAACAGATGTCACTTGTGTTTGAGGTTCTACCTTGATTTAGTTTTGTCACCTTAATACTAATATTTTTTTGGAGTTTTTGTGTATGTGAAGCTTTACAGTAACAGTTATCAAATTCATTAAAATGTATCTTGTGCTCATTCACTATTTTTCTTAACTTTTGTTTAACGCACTATTTATTCAACAAATTATATGTTTGAATATATCTTCCTAGTGTATCCTTATGTTGTTTATTTTTAAAGATAATAACGAATGAGCCATCGTTAACTTGCTTAGTATTTACAATATTTGTTCCAACTTCAATCAAATCTACTTATCTCCGACATTAAGTCTTTAATTAGAATTCGGCCTTCCTTATTTAATTTCGACTTAATTAAAAAGCTTGTGTAATTTGATTTCGTTACATTTTTGGTTCAGTATTGCTACATGCAATAGATACAAATGCTTGGTCACAATTATCGCTTCCCTTTTGCAAATTCAACTTTTGTGGTTGAAGTTCTGCACTTTTTATTACCAATGAGAAGTAGATTTTTATCTTCTATTTCTTTGATCAGCTTTTGCAGTAATTTACTTTCAATTTCTATACCATTATATTTACAGTCAATGAGATCACAATTATTACATGTAACATATTTTACTGGAACTGATGCTGTTCTGATTCAGGTCTAAAGATCATCATGTATTGGAGTTGCTTCCTAATGTTTCTGTTGAGATAAATCAAAGAATTGTTTAAATTTAGTAATTCTCTTCTAAATTGTCACATGTCAATTCTGCCTAATCAAAAAACGTTGTTACTATTAATCAAGTATTGTATGAAATTGTTTTTTGGCAGTTGTTAATGTTTACTTAGAAACTAGACGAATGTATTTTCTTGATTCGACAGTTATTTTGTTGTAAACTAATTTTGTAACTTTTTACATAATAAAATTCTTTTTACATCGAAAGTTATTCTTGGAGATACCACGGATATAATACCAACAGGTTATGGGCCCAGAAAGTGGTGAAATTTCATCTCCAAGGAAAAGTCTGTGAAAGCTCAAATTGAAAGGCAGATCTGAGCAAGAACGTCGCAAGTCAGTATTTTTTTGAATTTTTAAAAGTCAAGTCAAGAGGTAAAAATGGACACTGTAAAATCACAACTCGTCATGCTGAGTCAAAACTCACAAGGAGTAGTAAACTATGTGCCGTGGAGGTTAAAATTAGATGCTGTTTTGAGAACCAAGAAGTTGTATGATGTTGCAACCGGAGTCAAGGTCAAGCCGGAAGGAGCTGAAAATGTCGCTGCAGTCATTGAATGGAATGAAAAAGACATGGAGGCTCTGCAACTAATAGTATTGAATGTCAGTGATCAAATCGCATATAAAATTGCAAATTGCAAAACGGCAAGAGCAATGTTGGACAGACTAGTTTGCTTGTACGGCACGAAGACAGAGATGAACATGGAAGTTTTGAGACAGAAACTTTTCACATGTACATACGATGAAAGCAAATCGGTGGCCGAAAACTGCATGGAAGTTATGTCCATAGGTGATGAACTAACCAACGGTGGTGAACCTGTGCCGGAATCATGGATGATGACCAGAATTCTGAAAATGTTGCCAGTGAGACTTGCTCATTTTCGTACATCGTGGGATAACGTGCCAGCAGCCGACAAGAGCCTGACCACCATGATCGAAAGACTGAGACTCGAAGATGATCGTCAACGCGATGAGACAGGTGAATTGGAAGTAAGTTTCAGCAATGCACTTCTCGTGAAGAAAAATAAAAAG
>NW_020442412.1:242541-260663 GCF_000699045.2 Agrilus planipennis
TATTTCCCATCTAAGAAAAAATAAAGTACGTATGTAATCTAATCCCAAACATGAGTTTTTCTAAACATTAAATGAGAAACCTTGATTAAAAGCTTTTTTATTTTTCTAGATGATAAAGTTAACGAAAGCAGAAAGGAGTACATTAGGGTTCAAATGTACAAAATCATTTTGTATGTACTCTTCAGAAAGACCTAATCTAATCGAAACAGTTGTACTTTGTATTTTAATAAAAACCTTCGAAAAAGTTTAAAGTTTAATTTTCGTACGTCGTGGGATAACGTGCCAGCAGCCGACAAGAGCCTGACCACCATGATCGAAAGACTGAGATTCGAAGATGATCGTCAACGTGATGAGACAGGTGAACTGGAAGTAAGTTTCAGCAGTGCACTTCTCGTCAAGAAAAATAAAAAGCATCAAGAAAAACCACAGACTGAGAAGGGACAATCGACCTGTTACAAGTGTGGACTAAAAGGACACTTTAAAAAGGACTGCCAGAACAAACCATGTGCCAAATTCTTGGCATACTGCAAGAAAACATACAAATGCAACTCGTGTGGACAGAAAGGCCATTTCGCAAGAGAATGTACACATGGGCGAGATGACAGCTCAGATTCTCAAAGGTCACGCAAACCTTTCGTTGTCTGGGTGACAGCCAGCTTGAAGACGACCGACCTGGAGAACAACTTGAACAATCCAGAGGAACAGATGTCAGCCTGGTATCAAGACAGTGGCGCGACGCAACGCATGACATCGCGTCGAGAATGGTTCAACGGATAAACTGAACTGAGCAACTCTGTGTCTGTTCTCCTGGGAGATTCAGCTGAAATAGATAGCGTGGCAGTCGGTACAGTGGAGTTGGAAGCCTTTGACGGAAAAGGGTGGTATCCAGTTCTTCTGACAAATGTCTTACATGTACCTCAATTGAAATACAACTTATTTTCTGTGAGTCACATGCTTGATCGAGGATACAAGATGAAATCAGACAGAGAAAAATCAGAGTTTGTATCGACTGATCAGGGAACAACTGTTGGACTGCCGAAACGAACTAGAAACTTGTACAAGATTATGTTGAGGAAGAAAAAGGAGCAACTGAGTCTGACGGCAGTGTCAATTCGAATTTGGCATGAAAGATTAGCTCATCAAAACGTGAAGTACGTACGACAGGCATTGGACAAGAAAGTAATCAAGTACTTGGACGACTGGAAAAATTTCTTATGTACAGGCTGTGCGTACGGTAAGCAGCACCGTGGCTCGCATCCCCTCGACGAGAAGACATTAAGCCAACCACGTGGACTTGGGAGAGATGGATGAACGCTCGCTAGGTGGTTCTAAATAATTTGTTCTATTTAAGGATGATTTCTCGCACTTCCGAACTGTTTTCTTTATGAAAACAAAAGACGAGGCACCTGAAAAATTGGAAACATTCGTGAAGATGGCAGAGAATCAACTGGGAAGAAAATTGAAAGTACTCAGATCCGACCAAGGAAAGGAAATCAAAAATGCAAGGACAAGAAAATTTCTTGATGATCTGGGCGTGTTTCACACACACTCGAATGTGAATACACCGCAACAAAATGGGCGTGTTGAACGTGAAATGAGTACCATCAAGGAAGGAGCAATAACAGCTTTACTTGCAGCAAACCTGGACTCAAAACTTTGGGCCGAGGCGATTTACTACGCAGTATTTACAATAAACCAGACTGGCACTAGTACAGTGAAAGGAAAGTCACCAGCAGAATTGTGGTATGGATGACAGATCGACTTGAACAAGCTGAGGACTTTTGGATGTGAATGCTACGTATTGATTCAAGACAACCAGAGAGGCAAATTGGATCCGAAGTCGGAGAAGGGGTATTTTGTAGGCTACGACGTGGAGTCACCAAGTTATAGAGTGTATCTCCCACGCACCCAGAAAATCATCAGCTCTGGAAATGTGAAGTTCGATGAAGAAAACGAAAGAAGTCGAACTGAAGTTGAGACTGTGGCAACTGACAGGCAAATTGAAGTCAAGACCGAAGAGCAAGAAGAAAGTAAAAATGAAGAAGAAGAGCCACTCAGACGAAGACAGAAATGACGAAGAAAGGAGAAAAGATGTACGAGTCGAGACAGCACCAAACACAACACCGAAGAGAAGACAGTTACGAGACCGCAGCAGTCGAAAATTCCCTCGAAGTATGGCTATGACGTGGCTGGCTACGTAAAAGGTGGAAGCAACGAGGATTCAGCTCTCATAGGCGACATCGAGGATATTTCGTTCGAGATGGCGTTAAAAGATGAAAACTGGAAACGAGCCATGCAAGATGAGTATGATTCGCTGATCGAGAGGCAAACGTGGAAGCTGGTGAAGTGCCCTGAAGGAGTCAAACCCTTGACCTGCAAGTGGGTTCTTCGCGAAAAGGCGAATGGTAAGCTGAAGGCGAGGCTTGTAGCAAGAGGCTATGAACAAAGAGAAGGCATTGATTACGAGGAAACGTTCAGTCCCGTTGCTTGCTACGCCTCCATCCGACTCATATTGAGTCATGCAGCATCCGTAAAGTGGAAACTGATATCCTTTGACGTGAAGACCGCATTTTTGTATGGCAAGTTGGAGCAAGTTCTGTACATGAATCAGCCTTAGGGGTTCGACGATCGTTCTGGACAAGTGTGTCAACTACTCAAGAGTATTTATGGGCTGAAACAAGCGCCGAAGCAGTGGAATCGTGAAATCACCGGTTCATTTGAAAAAATCGAATTGTTCAACACTGACGACGATCCAAGTGTCTTTTATAACAAAGACAGAAGTATTACTGTGGCATTGTTTGTCGACGACGGTTTGGTTGCTGGGAAGGACGAGAAGGAGATCTTCAAAACTCATGAAGGCTGATGGGCTACCTGAAAGAAAATATCCCTACAGAGAAGCCGTGGGATCTCTCATACATGCAGCAACAGTAAACCGGCCAGACATTTTGTTTGCAGTCAGTCAGGTGAGTAGATTCTTAAATAGTCATAATGAATCTCACTGGAATGCCGTCAAAAGAATACACAAGTATCTAAAAGATACTAAAGATTATGGACTGTGCTACATGTCAAAGCAAAACAGCACTGATGTAGTAGGGTACAGTGACGCTGACTACGCCAACCATGTTGAAACAAGACGATCAAGAACTGGTTATGTCTTTCTTAAGAATGGAGCCGCCATTACGTGGTCCTCCCAAAGGCAACAAACAGTGGCCTTATCTACAACAGAGGCAGAGTTCATGGCTGCTTGTGTTGCCACTAAAGAGGCTATGTGGCTAAGACAACTACTACAGGAAATAAGTGAATATAAACAACAGTCTGTGATTATAAACATTGACAATCAAAGTGCAATCAACGTCATTAAAAATAGTGACTTTCACAAGCGCTGCAAACATAAACTATTACGAAAATGTTATCAGCCTTAACTATGTAAATACAAACAATCAATATGCTGATATGTTTACCAAAGCATTGTCTAAGGATAAATTCATATTTATGAGAAATAACATAGGCATGTGCAAACTTAATAATTATAAGTAGTTCATTTTTTTTGTACTTTATGCTATTTATAAAAAAAGGCTCTAATTTGAAGAGAGTATTGAAATGTTAATTTAAATTCAGCGCCTTCTAATGTAATTTCCTAGTTTGTTAGTTTGCTATAGTTACTATATATTAATAAATAACACTATTCCGTGACACTACGAGTAGAGTGCATAAAATTGTAATTCTATTACAATAAACGTTTATTCNTGAATTACCAGATAATTGGCTTGCTCTTAAAGCATTGCTAAACAACAGGTTTGGTCCTGTTGAAAATACATCTATGTTATACAATCAATTACTAGGTTGCGCAATGTATCCTAACGAACATTATGAAAATTTTTATTTAAGAATTCATACGTTACTTTCCAAATTAATAGGATTAATAGACGAAAATCCGCACAAAGAATTTATGCAAGCGCATTATCGAAGTGAAGCAAACAGAGTCTTTTGTTCTGCCATTTGTCCTCCGTATAACACGTACTTATTATATAAAAATCCATTTTGCTTATCAGAGTCACTGAAAGCATATAAGGATTATAGCAATCACGAAATGACCACTGCTATGTACCAACAGATGAACAAAGGCCAAAATTCCAAGACGCACAGTACAAAAAATAACCTACACACACCTCCAAAAATACCTATACCTCTTTGACCAAATTTACCGCATTTCGCTAATTATAATCAAAGACCCACAGCTAATTATACACCTCAGACACAAAGACCACAATACTTTTTACCAAATTCCCCTAAACCGTCAGCAATTTTTATGAATAGGCAACACCAGCAAAATTTCAAACCTTTTGTTGCACCTCAACCACATCCCGCTTTTCAAAAACCAAATTACTACCCTAAATTAAATACTGGGGACGTATCTATGAGAACAGTCGGAAGTTTAAATAAGAAACCCGGACAATTTGTAAATCATTTCAAGTCCACAGGCCCTTCACGATTTCACGTACAAGAATTAACAAACACTGAAGATAACGATAATTGCTATTATGACGAATATGGAAATTGTTTTGCTTTAATTAAACCCGCTGAAAATTTAGAAAATGAAAATTTTGAAAACGAAATTGAAAATACTCCAGACGAACATTACGACGAAAATTTTACGACACCAGCCTCGAGCGAGAACGCGACTTAGACTTAGACGAAATCAATAATTTGTTAAAGAAAAGTCCTAAGTTAACCATTATTACATCCCAAAAAATACCAACATGAGATCTTAATTGACACAGGTGCCTCTGTTTCAATTATGAACCCAAATTTGGCTTTTTCGTACTTTTCCGAATACATTTATGAACAACCTTTTGAAATAAAAACTGCACACGGTAAGACTAACGAATTATATCGATTGAAATTCCCATTATTGGAAGAATTTAATGAACATTCAGAAATAGAATTCTTTGTTTTTCAATTCCATGATAAATTTTAAAGTTTAATATCTAATCCCGATTTACAAGAACTACAAGCAACAATTAATTACGCGAAAAACATACTTGTAATTGGAGATACCATCATTTCTTTCTCACACACAGAAAACAAAACATCTCAATCTTATCAGATTACTCTAAACAATCTTGATCTATTAGATGGAAGCTATGTCATCACACATGATGGTATTCTACCGGGAATATACACTGTAAAACAAGGTAAATGTCACGTAAACTGTCTAAACAACATCAACAACACAGAACTTATAGACATTGACCCCACTGAAAACTTTATAATATCCCATGAGAAGCCACCTGACACTAATGATGACGTTAAATTCGAACCTTTTGATGACCTTAGAACTGACCACATGAACTCAGAAGAGAAATCAAAAATAATTAAACCATGTCAAAAATATAATAATATATTTCACAAAGACCAGAATAAATTAACTGCTACCACCAACGTCACTCACAATATTAGAACTGTAGACGACGAACCTGTTTACAAAAAATCATTTAGGTACCCTCAACGAATGAAAGACGAAATACATAAACAGGTAAACAAATTATTAACTGACGGTATTATACAACCCTCAATTTCCCCTTATTCCTCACCAGTTTGTTTTGTCCCGAAAAAATTAGACGCAACGGGCACTATAAAATGGAGAATGGTGATAGATTTCCGAGAGCTAAATAAAAAGACCATTGAGGATAAATATCCTTTACCTAGAATCGATGATGTTCTAGACTCACTAGGTAAATGTTCATATTATACAACAATCGATTTAACTGTAGGTTTTCACCAAATACCTATGCACAAAAATTCAATTGAAAAAACAGCTTTCTCTATTGAAAATGGGCATTACGAATATACGCGAATGCCATTCGGTCTCAAAATGCACCGAGTACTTTTCAACGTATGATGGACAAAATTTTACGCGAATACCTTTATCAGTTTTGCTTTGTTTACATGGACGACATGGTCGTATTTTCCAAAAGTCTACATGACCACATTTTACATTTAGATAAAATATTTTCCAAATTGAAAATCGCCAATCTTAAAGTCTCGCTTGAAGAGTCCGAATTTTTGAGAAAGGAAGTACCTTTCCTCGGTCATATAATTACCACTTCAGAAATAAAACCAAACCCTGACAAAATTCAAGCTATAAATAACTTTCCTATATCTAAGAATGTTAAAGAAATTCGGGGATTTTTAGGACTCTCGGGTTACTATCGAAAATTTATACATAACTACGCTAAGATTGTGACACCTATTACCAAATATTTAAAGAAAAATGCAAAAATCGATATTAAAAATAAAGAATATATTGACGCAATTAATAAAATAAAGGAACTAATCAGTAACCCACCTATTCTATCCTACCCTGGCTTTGACAAGCCCTTTACATTGACAACGGACTCAAGTAACAAGGCCATAAGGGCCGTACTTAGTCAAAATAAACATCCAATCTCATTTTACTCAAGGACGCTGAATAGTGCTGAACAAAATTATAGCACTACCGAAAAAGAATTGTTAGCGATCGTAGATGCATGTAAAAATTTTAGACCTTATCTTTTTGGGAGGAAATTCGCAGTACAAACCGATCATCAAGTCCTAGTTTGGCTACATTATCTTAAAGAACCAGTAAATCGATTACTAAGATGGAAAATCAAATTAAGCGAATACGATTTCGAAGTTAAACATATCAAAGGTAAGGAAAATGTGGTGGCTAACGCTTTGTCACGTGTCGAATTAAACGCTTTAGAGGACGACATTTTAGACGAGATAGACCTATGTTCTTTATTTCCTGAACCACCTTCCGATGTTGAAGACTTGACCAACGAAGAACTTGACGAAATACTAAGGGAAACTCCTTTATATTAGATGACCGTACACAGTAATATAGAAAATCCAGTACCCAACCTTAAATTAGCTGAGGATAACGTTTTACAAAGCTTTCTTTTACAAATACTAATAAAACTAGGAAGACAAAGATCAAGTTTTAGAACAATAGATAATAAACACGAAATTTTATTAACAATGCCAGACTTAATGACCCTNTGAAATTGTTTTTTGGCAGTTGTTAATGTTTACTTAGAAACTAGACGAATGTATTTTCTTGATTCGACAGTTATTTTGTTGTAAACTAATTTTGTAACTTTTTACATAATAAAATTCTTTTTACATCGAAAGTTATTCTTGGAGATACCACGGATATAATACCAACAGTTTCGCTAGCATGAGTGGCAAGATTCTTCAGAGGTCCTTCGATCTCCGACACTGAATGCGGTCTCCAACACACACGACAGCTTTCAGATTCGAATCAGTACAGCATCAATTCACCTACGGGCCGCGAAAGCCTTTAACAATTTGACATTTTATTCCATTTAGTGTATTTATTTATCAATTCCTTTAATTGATTCGCATTTTCGACACTATTTAATATATATTCGTCATATTGCATGCAATTAACATCACCTCTGTTATTTGTATGAACATTTTTGTCTTCAATACCCTTTTTCAAATTTCATTTTTGTTTGTTTGTTTTGTAGTTTCTTCTTATTCGCCACAAGAGTATTAATTACAGTTAGCAGTTTTTCACAGCCATTACAATTTGTAGTTTGAATATTAGTTGTCATGTTTTTTGTTCTTTGCTATACTGTAGATTTTTAGCCTTCGTCAACTCTTCAGATTTTTCTTGAAGCTCTTCATATATTTTTTTATTACTTTCACATATTTTTAATAAGAGTATTATAATTTATTTACATTTTACCATTATGATCTTTAAGTTCTCTATACTTCTGTGCTGTCACTCTCGTCCGATAAGTTGAAATGTATTTGAGAGGTCAAGTTTGGGGGTTGATTACAGATATCCTCAACCCAGATATTTTCTCGAGGGTGTTTTCACATGTTTACTAAAATCACTTTTTTATTGTCTGCTCCATCACATACAACGCAGCGGTTGTAATTTATATTCGATGTCTGGCGACACTTCCTCCTTACTTACTCATTGATTTTATCATTTAAACTCAAACAACTAACCGAACTACTCGACCTATTTCCGAATTTATTTTGCCGTCATTCAACCTAAGACCTTATTTTGAAGTGTAGGCATTTCTGACCATAACTTTATGTGACCCTCACGCATTATTGATATTTTTTAACCAGGCAAAAGATCTAATTCATTAAATTCAATACAGTTGGAATTGCTTAATAAAATAAAAACCATACAACTGTATGTTAAACATATTTTAGATTACACACACCCATTGCAAGCATAAAACCAGACCAGTTATTTTACCACCCGTAAAAGGCCTTCCAGTTTACAAACAGGTAAATAGGCAAAATACAAATGTGTAGGGAATGTCTATCAGACATCTTCTCAAACCCCTAGTCGGTACAATAGTGAAATATGACTAAATATAACGAAAATAGAATGCAAATACGACGCAGCGCAAGCGCCCTTACAACTATGCTAATATAATAATGGTAAGATCCCCTCAAATACAAATCTAAGACAGTCTCCTCTGTTAAAGAATCGCAAAATATTTCACTTAAATGTCCTCATATGCAATTGATTATTTAGATGGTCATTCCGACAGGTAGAAAAAGGTCATTGAAGGAAAATGTAAATTGGGATGCTCTGGACAGGAGGAAGGGGTACCCACCCAGACTTAATCTACCCTATTACATCTTGTTCGATAAAAAGCGTTGCATGTATCAAGCAGAACAGCATTTTCGTTACAATTCAATAAAATAAAAAACAAAAAGATGTTAATCGTCGGTTCTAATAAGTAGCAATAACTGCTTGATTTAGTCAGCGCCATTCAAATCCAAATGTCATTTACTTTTTCAAATCAAATTTAGAAGAAAAAATCGGAGCAAGATGCTCTTAACACTTTTTTGTAAATAAATATCTTTCAAGCGCAGTTAACATTTGACAGTTCACAGTTGTGTTAAATTTTTACTCTCAGCGCACCAAGGCTTTTAAATAACATAAATTTATTGACCATGCATTTGTTTAATTGTTTAGGATCTTAAAGGTAGGAAAGGACAACAGGAACGAAGGGAATGATTTACTGAGATGTTATTCACCAATTCACATGTATGTGTGTGTCTCGTACTTGCGTTCTGGGAAAGCAGTTAAACAGTTCAAAAAAAACTAAACGATCCGGATGTTTCGAGAAGGCTCCCGAATGTAAACAAAAGAGTATTTAAAAGAAGAGACGATCGCCGAGTGGAGTAGAAATAAATTGACCGTTGCAGAAGTGAATCCAAAAATAAATTGACAGTGATAGCAGTGAAATAAATAGCGCAGTGAATAGTGATAAGATAATAAACAGTAGTGTAAATAAATAGGATAATTCGTAACCTAAGTTTAGTAATAATTTAATAGTGTTTTTAAGTTCTTTAATAATTAGTGTAAATAAATAGTTTTTGTCGTTATCAGTCTGAAAAGTAATTTTGTTAAACCCACGAACATTACAGTATATTAAAGTTGCATCAAATAATTTAACGCATAAATCCACCTAAAGTAAAAATTTTTCGTTTAATCTTGGGTATTTGGTCTTGGTCTTGCATATTCGGTCTTGGTTATAGTCTTGGTCTTGTCTTAGTCTTGCTAGTATAAAGATGGTTTCAGTCGTGGTCATAACGGATTTGTCTTTAGACAATAAACGAAGACAGATAGAAAAAATTAACACAAAAGATTTTTAATTTAAAAGTGCGCATCTCTTAATATTTTTGTTGTAGTTGTCTCATTTGGGATAAAAGTTGTAATATTGCTATTTTAAATAGAACGTCCTGCATATTATATACAAGAATGCAAGTATATTTTTTAGTACAATCTAAAACTGCAGTAATGTCAGGTGTTCTATTTAAAATAAGAAATTATTGTCAACTTTAGCCAGGAAGTGGCAATGTTGTCATATAAAAATTAAACTAAAAATCTTTTGTAATTATTCTTTTATTTTGTCTTGTACAACTTATCGAAGAAATCCTCATTAAACTATATACGTGTATTTGTTAGGTTAACATAACACAATCTATACTTTATGGGAGTCAAAAATTAACTATGTACACAAGTTTTAAGTGATGATTTTTTGAATGATTCTAAGATAAACATGGGTTCGCAAATTCTTCATTATTGAAAAGAATTAAATATTTCAATAAACTTTGTAGGTTTTATTGAATTTTTCAGTGTGTACTTATAATATTATCACATTTTTTAGTCCAATTGGATTTGCAGCCCCCTTATGCACTGTATCGCAGTTGCCAGGAGGTCGCTTGACGTAAGAGGGGTTTACCTACTGTTTTCCTTATTACATTATATAATATTCAACACAATGTACTATACATTCAGCACAACTACCCATAAATTAATTTATACCGAAATTAAGATTAAGTTAAACTCTTCCTTGACTTCCTGGAGGAAACTATCTGCTGTACAGGGATACGGTGGTTTGCTCTCTAAGGGAAGATTTCGATACAAGGTTGCAATCGTCAACCAAACGCCCGATCATGATGTACCTAACGATTTCCAAACCATATGGACAATCGGATCACCTCTTCCCCAGGCTTCACGCCAGCTTTCATGACTTCACTTGATTTCCGTCGCTGACTTCACTTCCTCTCTTTATTCCTTGTTTACTTTTGCTCGTTGTAGGACACCACATAGTGTTTGCTTTCGTCGTTGTCACGTGGAACTTTTGAAATTTTATCTCGGCGTACCGTAACAGATGCAACTGAATACGTTTTTTCTACGTTTTGACAGTTACACAGGCCTAATTGTGGGTAAATGAAAAATATAATTTTGGAAATGATGAAAACTATGTGCCAGTCCTCAATATAATGCGTTTTTATTTTCCTGCATGTTTGTTCATGAATGCACATTTTTTTGTCTTCTTCTTTGTCACATATATAATTCGGTTTGGTGGTGTTTGCACCATCTTGAGTAGCTTTTACGTCGTACAGCTTCCCTACTCTGCGTGTATGCAATATTACATTATCATCTTTATCTAACACTAATACATCTTTTTCGCGGAGTGCCACCTTAAAGCCTTTGTCAGTTATTTACGAGACTAACAGTAAGTTTGTTCTTAGTTCGGGCACACATAATACTTTGTTTAATGTTATTATTTTATCTCCTTTTATATTAATATTTAGCACTACATTTCCAGTTACCAGTTATTTTTTTTAATTTATTTGTAAGAAAATTTAGTGGTTTGTTTATCTCTCTCGTTTTCGAATGTTCCAAATAAGTCTAGCAAGCTGTACAGTAACGATGTTGCCTTTAAATCATCTTCAATGCTTATACTCACTTCTTTCAGACTGTCTACTGCGTCGAAAATTCGTTTAGATGTTTTCGAACTTTATTACCTTCGTTCATATGCAACAATGTTATCTTCTTTAGAAGTGCTGTTTTTCGCGCAGATCCTCGTGGTTAAAATAGTGACTGTGATTTTAATCATACTTCGATGTGTCTTAGTGAATTCATTTTTATTAATTTACTTAACTTTACCCACTACAGGTAACCTCAAATTAATGAGGAAAAATTCTCGACGTGTCTTCATCATCGATTAATCGAAGTTCCGAAGGACTCGTTGCTTGCATAATGTCCGCACATGCTTTGGCGTCATTATTCAAATACAGAATAGCAGTAATAACAGTTTGTAAATATAGTACATAACACGTGTATAGTTCGTCGAGAGTTTCGCTCATCACACCCGCGTAACTTACGACTCAGTACTAGTGGTAAATCGATAAATTCCAATACCAAATCACGAAACCTTGGACCACACACTCACTTGATGCAGTGGAGAGATACGATAGACTCCTATTTATCAAACTACTCCACATTTCCTAACATTATAAGGCGAAAATCTTCCACAGAAAATGCGTTATTTACTAGACATCGGAACGCTGCATTTAGGTTTGTCTAACGCTTAATTTTCTAAAACACATGTTAAGACAGCAGGTATAATTTGGTCGGTATTCTGTCGGAGCCGCCTGCGAAGCGCTGATGAGATCCAAAAAGATCGAAATCGCGATCTGCGTCTAGCAGTTTCAACAGAATACAGACCACTTCGAATTATTTTATTCGATTAAGCTAACGTGCCTATCACGTTGCGGTTGGCTACGCCGGGATTCGTTTTCAGGAAGTAGATATCCACAAAAGTGGACCTTGTTGGAGCATATGTAATCCTAAAATGTAGCATCGTGGTACAGATGGCGTTTACGGCGCCATTTGTAGTATTTTCTATAAGTAAATATTCCTTTATAAACTTATTATGAAAGATAAATGTATTAGACGTTCTCGGTTCTTTGGAGCGCAGTGAATAACTTTTACTAAAAAAAACTCATTTTGCAGCAAATTATTTCAGCTATTTTGTTTCACTAAGTATTTTGCAAAATACTGTTTACGCGACTTTTGATCCCCTGTAACAGACCCTAGTGAAATCAAATCGATCAAAGGTTACATGCAAAATTTACTCCGTTACAAATTTGTATGTTAGATGTCTATTTTCCTGGAATAATACATACACGACGAAAAACAAATTTCCTTATGATCTTATTCAATCATCACTTTTTCATATGTTTAGTTATTAGAGTTCGGATTTTATGCACTCTGTAAAAAAAAAGAAATATATGCATGCAAATATGCTTAAAAAATCATCAAAATATGCCGTATAATATGTATTAATATATATGCATTTTTTAATTACTTAAAGCACAGAATTCACGTTAACAGTAATAATTTTTATTTGTGCAAAAACAAATTATAAGGTATAATAGATGTGCAATTGACTTAAATAGCAGACAAAAAACTAACAAACACTATCTTTAGGCAAATTATAACAATATATAATTAAATGATTTTCTAAAATTTTCTATCGTAAGACACTGTCGTCGGTCTATTAAAATATGTCTACTATGAACAGAAAATGTTGGTTCTAAATCTAAATACCTTTTATGAGAACTGCCGCATCTCATACAATAATGTAGGTTTAATTTTTATATTGCATACAGATTTTATTATTTTGCCTTAAATTTTAAGTACTATTTTCTATTTGTATACAAATTTAGTTGTATTACTCATTTTATTATTTAGCTATAAATTTCGGGTAGATATATATTATTTATCAAATGTAAACTGTAATTTCATTATTTTCCGAAACTCTTTACATAAAAAGATACACAGTTTAACCAAATTTCCCATCTTGTTATGACAATTTTTAAGAGGTAAAAGTATAGCTGGAAATTCTTCTTTGTAAAATTATACGCTAAGGGGAGCTTTAAAAAACACTTTTTTTACATTCGTAATCAAGTTATTTACATCCGGGAATTCTAGTCTTACAATTTCTACAACCCTATTTATAGCAAGTGCAAATGTTTGTTTCAGTTAAGAAACGGGAATGCAACTAAGTTTGTCTTTGAAAAGCAATTAGTGTAGTTGTGAATAAACTTTTAAATATTATATGATAGATAATATAATTTGTAATGAATAAGTGGAATTTTACCAAAATATGCAGTTGACAAAAATTGACCGGCGCAAAGTAGAAAAGAACAGCATTAGGCCAGAAAAGGAAGGAGACAACTCTCGGTCAAACTCTTAACCGATGAGCAGTGTAAACTCCGTACAGTACTGCACGGAAAAATTGACCATTTTATCCACTACAATTGCATTGCTGAAATGTGCTGTTATTGGTACCATTTACTACTGAAAATGTCAACGAGATGTTTATTTATATTTGAAGACATATTGAAGGCTTTAACTCTTGTTTTCGACTCGCACTACTATTCGTGATGGAACAAAACTTTTGGCAGGTGCCGTGTGAAAAAGTATGTTTAATGAACAAGAGTCGAGAGTATAATGAACTTTCTTCTCCCTACCTACGATTTTGCCAGCGCGCATCCAAGACATTGGAAGGGGCACATCGCTAGAGAAAGTACATGGAGTATAATATGCATTTTGCGTATATATAATCCGACCTCTCGTTATTACGCTTGAGTCAATTCTTTTAAAGATTATTCTTGTGCTGATAGTTCCTTCTTCAGAATAATTACCTATTTGCCAGTTCAACTTGGAGAGAAATGTTTTAGATTTAAACAATATTAACAACAGAGAACCCAACAAAAACATATCTCCAATCAATTGCGATGACGTTTGGTAAATAACATACCTCTTGACTAGTTGAGTGCGAGCTAACGAAATATGAAAGTGGATTGCATGTTTGCATGACAGCTATCGTTGCCGTTCAGAATAACTGCATTTCGATAAATAAGCGGTACCTGCCAATTAAATCATTATTTACGTCCGTGCCGTTACCACTTTGCTTCGGAATAATTCGCCCGCTATTCAAATTATTTCTCCTTATTACTGCAATTAAGTGGGATCGTGGTAGTTTTACTCGCTAATCATACGTGAAGTGATTTGCAATTGAACTTACGAAAGAGGCAGTAGCACGATGGTGAAGGGACTGTAATGGCGAATCGGAGAATTAAAACAACAATAGGAACAAGAAAAGTAAATCATTAAGGCATAGGATGAAATTTGCGCATAGATTTGCTAATTGTCGGACGATAATGAGTTTTACGTCACCCCGTCTAACGTGCAGGGTGGGCAAATTTCGATGTTTGTATTAGGGCAACTCCGTAACTATAAATTTTACAAAGGTCACTAAATGAGTCGTGTAATACACTAGTTCTACTAATGGAGGAATGTTAGAAATATTTTTATGTTAAACTGCAATTAATATCTTGATAGTTTGTATATAACAAGTCGACATTATTTGTTTAGATAGGTGATATTAATTTTCCTAAATAAATAAAATGTCTGAGTGGTCTTGTTGTTATAGCAAATACGTAGGTACGAAGTTTATTCTCGGAACGCTGACCATTGCTACGTGCTGCATTACAAGTTTTTCCTGTAACGTAGCTATCCTAATTACCTTGCCGTCCATCCATGCTAGGGTTACAACTGGGTAGATAGCTTCGGCTATTATGATGGTTACCTGAGCTTTGCCCAAGGTAGAATTGCTCAATCTTGGCCATTCCAATGATAAATCAAACTTGGGCCAAGACTGATGAGCCTTACCTAGGCCAATTAACTACATCCCACTTTAGGCCCAAGGTAGGGTCATCCAGACTTGGCTAGTTATGCGTTATCGAGACTTACACTAAGTTTTTCCCCTTCCTTTGACTCTTTATTGCCCGAAGAAGTCCGGAATTTTCCGACATTCCGAATCGGGTGTTGACGGTACATCAGTTGTGAGTTGCACTGCCACCATCTTTGTTGTTTACTATTAACTTAATTATATTTGATTAAATGAATAGGCAGAGGGTTCGTAAATAACGTGATAATGTTTAATTCATATTCAAGTGTTAAAAAGTGGCGTGTTACGCAAAACACAAGATGTAAATGAACATAATAACTCAAGTGTGAATTAGTTAGATGTAAATAGACCAATAGATAGTGTAAGTGATGCTGTGTCTTTATCCTAATGTGGTGATGTAGGGTTTCACCAGGGTTTCTCGGTTGATTACTTTTATTATTTATATTTTATTTTTGTTTTTTGTTTTATTTCACTTTAGTTTTATTTATAATAATAATGAAGGGATACAATTAACTATTAACTTCTACCAATATATATATATATATAAACTAACATATTGAACTGAATGCGTGTATGAATATGACTTGTCTGTCTTTTAACTTAACACTATCCTATATAATAATGATAACTACGTAAGAGACCAAAGTTCGGAACGTGATTGACCCCAAAAACCCTTGCATTTCTTTTTCTATCAATGTGTCATGTCAATCAATATTGAAATTTCCATTCGTTAACAAATATTACTTTAAATAAAGAATGCCCGAAACAATAATTCTGATAACAATTGGGCACTGAATGTTCCAAATAAAATTTTGAAAAGATAAACTGAAATTAGAATAATAATTGTTTTAAATTATAAAAACTTAATAATTATTTTATAAATTGGTCCATAACATTCACAATAAATTTTCTGAAACAAAGCCTTGTGTTTTTCCATTTCAAGATAGTGATGTTTATAATATTAATGCTAGTAATTTTGATAGTAACTTTAGTGGTAGTGATGTTAAAACCCAGACTAAATCGATTGATGATCAGAATTTCTATCAGCCAAATATGCTGCATCAAAAGGGCAAACAACAGTAGTGACTGCTGTGACTGATGGTGGTGGCAGATCTCAACGTCTGAAAGTTCTTCATCAGCAATTACCTCCACCATCATAAGACTAACTTCTATATATGATGCAATTGTGATATATATCGTGGCCCCGTGTTATCATTCCAGATTCTTACAATGGCTGGGTCACCACTGGTTTACACGATTGGCACAAAGTTCTGTAAAGTTGGCCTATTTTGGTCCCGTCATACTATCCTGTCTGGGTACCTGAATCGTGCTACAACCAAACGTACAAATAACAACATACTTTCACCATCTATTCAAACTAACCAATTACTAATATTTTCTTACTTCTTCTTTATTATTTGACCACTACGGTTTTTGTTGCATTTTTTATTTATGCTACTTGGCTATCTCCGACATTCCACCCACCAGCGGCAAGGGAAAAAGAACTCTAACCACTAAGTCCAGCCACGCGATTTTTATTGTATATATATTTTTTCGCCGTTTATATTGTTTTTCTGTCTATGTTTTATCCTGTTATTGTTGTTCTTTGTTGTCCGTATATATATATTTTCTGTGCTATATTTTCTTAGCTTATTATTATCTGTATATATAGTTGTTATTCTGCTTGATTGTTGTAGTTATGTTGAGAGTTTGGTTTAAATAAATTGTATAAAGAACCATCAGTGTATCGTAGTGACGAGCTGAGCGCTATTATGCGTTACAAAATTATCTGCTTAAGCTTCCGTGGATGGGTGTATAAAAGAAATTAAAACTGTTTTAAATGAAGAATGTCACACCGCAGAACAGTTTACTAGTGGTATCGAGTATTTGAACGTGGTAACATCAAAGACAATAACGCTCCAGAATCAGGGCGTCTCGTTGTAGCACAACCGTCTCTACTTTCAAGCCATGCTGAAGGTTTACTTGGCAACACTGAGGGAGTCCCAGGATTTCCCAGTTCATGAGAGTTACAACTAATACATTGCTTGTTATGTTTTTTTCGTTGTTCTATAATATTTTAATTTTAGCGGAAATATCGTGCAATAAATGTGCAATAAGGATGCTTATAGTGTGTTTTAGTGATTAATACCTTTGGATACAGTTTTTAATTGCAGAAGGTAATATTAACTATTAAGTGAAAGAAGTGAAATGTTTTAGGTCAGATTGTGTGTTTTAGTTGTAAATTTTCTTGTTTATTTCTTAACAAAATGCCTCGTCGTTGTTGTGTTCCCAGTTGCAATTGAAATTATAAATCATCTTTAAAATGTAAGTATGTCTATATTTTTATTCCCAAAAAAAATGAAATGCGAAAAAAATGCATAAGTGCTATACCTCACAAAGATTGGACTCCATGAAAATATTCTGCACTTTACATACATTACATTAACAAAAGTGACATTATAAAAACAGTAAAAAAAAGTATCCACTGTGGGTAATGTCTTGAATGTGCTTTTAACATATCGTAAATTACCAGAGAATAAGAAAAAGAAATTTAAATTGTTGAAAATTCTCCCTTAAACTAAGTCAGTTTATTGAAATTTTAAATTCCGTTTATTTGAATGAATTGTGATTTAAATGATTCCTTAAAAATTTACGTTTCAGGATATGCAGTTTATTCTGTTCGTAAAAAGATAACTTTTTTGTTTCGCTCATAATAAACAAAAAAGGCTCTTGCGTTGGAGATGTTTATTTTGATTATTTACAAAGGGGAGGACTTTCTGTTCCTACTGATAATATTAGTATATGTTTTTCGAAAATCTGCAGACATAATCCCATGTAGGAACTAACGACGGGGCCAAGCTTGGACCAAGCTTGGCCCAAGAGTTTTCAATTCTGGCCCGAGATTGGCAACCAATATTGGACCAAGCATAGCAAACGCTTGGAACATAACTTCGGCCCACGCCTGTTTGCCAAGCTTGGCCCATGACTGGACAGCCAATGATGAACCAAGACTTGGTGAACAATACT
>NW_020442412.1:260955-286624 GCF_000699045.2 Agrilus planipennis
GCCTTAATAAAATTACAATTATCGAGATGAAATTCATATAAGTACCTATCAATGCTTACCTAATCTATTGTCTTTTCTATTTTATTCTTAATACCTACATGTTGAAGTGTATTTTAAATAACGCCACATACTATCAGTGGTGAACAAATGCTAGTTATTGAATAATTTAATTCATTTTTATCGTAATGGGTGTCTAAAAATTATGTGTAACGACGTGTAGTAATAACAAGTAAGACTCGCAGAATAGGACTGTCACATCGAAGCAATGCGCTGTTGCCAAATTTCTCAGCATGGCTTGTATCAAAGACGGCTGTAGTTGTAGCTACCGGGACAGAAGACGTGGCAAAACTGTCAAAATTATTAAAGGATGATCGACGTATAACATATCAGCAGTCGGAGAAGATTTCTATAGATAACTACACCAAGTGTACACAAAATTCTTCAAGATATTTTCACGTAAAAAGTGTTGTAAGCAGCCTACTTACTTAATCTTCTTACTTTCCCGGTAATGTAGTGTGTAAGTAAAAGGTTTGTATCTCATGAATGCCGCAGGACCTTAAAGTTGAACAAAAGGGGGTCAGAGTGAACTGATGTAAAAGAATGTTGAAAATATATGAAAATGGTGCTTCAAATAACATCAATAATATTGCTACTAGTGACAAAACCTGCTTTTATTATTTCGATGTACCTTCTAAAAAGGTAGGAAAATCACGTTTAGTGAATAAAATGATGAATGCTATATTTTTATCACACTTTTCACTTTTTTGCATAGAAAGCATTGGCATCGAAAAGATTAAGAACAGTTTCGATTTATAACATAAAGTTGTATTGTTATAAATGGGGTACTATGGTTAGATTTACTTTAGTTAAAAAGATATTTTTTCCTCTTTTCAAATGTAGGCAACAAAATACAAATGAAAAACAACACTGATTCTGCTAATTACCAGCTGATTAAATGAATAAAAATAAACATCAATCTAGCCGTTCATTTGTTAAAAATGGTATAATAAAACGCAACTGACATGGAATAACAAAACGTAATGTTGTGTATGGTTAAGTATATTGTTTATTTTGTAGTCAGATTTACCTGAAACTTGGATTTACTGCTTTTTCATATAAAATTAGTGACGCATATTTTTTTTGTACCTATTTCAACATTATACAAAATTATATCTCTTATGGAAGCTGAAAGATTGCATGTTTGTATTTGGTCCAATTTACTTGAAACTGCTTAAAAAATTCAATCTCTGTTGAGAGGGATGAGTGGTGAAGAGGAGTTGCAATGTTTAAATGGAACATATATTATTTGTGGTCAGATTTACTTGAAACTTGGTCTTAATGGTCTCTCATTTAATTTCTGACATTTTAAAAATTTTTGGTTGGGGCATACTTTATTTGTGGTTGAATTTACTTGAAACTTCGTATATATACTGTTTGATATTATTATTAAAATGAAAACCAACCCTTAAGGATGAAATGTTGTTGCTAAGCTGGCGACATTACATAAAATTAAAAGGTTGTAAAGGTGAATTGGGAGTTAATACGTTTTATGGAGAAACAATATTAATTTCTGCGAGCGAAGCCGCCAGGAAAAGCTAGTTTATTATAAATTACTTCCAGAAACTATGGAAAAATAGAAAAAAATCTTCATGTACCTACTTTAACAGGAAATACAATGATAAATAAAAAAGAGAGCGCCTTCATAGTCATTACCTTGTAAGTTGTAGTTATTTACTAAGTAATGAAAAAATCTGTGAATTTTTATAGCTAATGAATATGTTGTATAAAATGAATGCATTGTTTTTCAAAAAGTATACACAGTGAGAAAAAGTTGTCAGTTACTGATTACTCAAATACAAAACGTTTAAAACGGATTTGTCTCTTTATCAACATGAATTTGTATCGAATGGTGTGTGTTTCCTGATTTTGCCACTATTGTTTGTTGTCACTTTATTTTTGATGTATTGTAGTGTATTGTTACCAATTTATGTATAAAGAATATTTTTCTGTTTAAATTTAATTGTTTTATTGAGTCAATTGCACAAATTTCATAGGTGTGTAGATGTGTCAAATTTGGTTTGTAAAACTGGCAAATCAATTTTGCAATATGTTGAAAGGAGATTTACCAAAATTGGGACTTTGTATTTTGTCACGGCCATGAACTAAGCAATGAAATTTCAATAAATAAAACAGTTGACAGTAAACGAAATTTCCAACAACATATTTGTCTCTTATGTCAATCGGAACTGTATTGTAGAAGTTCTGTTGGTTTATTTCTATTACGTATTATGTTTTTGACGAATCGTTAAATTAAATTACTGAACTATCTACTTTTGGTTTTTTTTCTTTATACTGTTTACTGCCGACAGATTTCTGGAAAGTAAATATGTCGCAGCAAGTTTTTTTACATCAATGCCCTTCATTCAAATTTCACTGTTTGGTTGACGACCTCGACAAAAACAAGAAGTTTACCAGTTTGTATATATGAACTTTCATTGTCTTTTATTTTGGAAAACTTCTATAGATATATACGTAGGCTCAGTTAAATTTTAAGATTATGGCAAAAAAATGTAAATAAAGGGCCATAGGGTATGCTTCTTCTAGTAGGTGTAGTAATTCATAAATGATTTATAATATATATTAGTAGTTAATCTCATTGCCGTTATCTACAAATTTTGTTCAATTTTAATTAACCTCAAAATTAAAGGTCACCGTTATTATTTCGAGACATTAAAAACAATACAAAATAAGGTTAGGACATAACATACTTTAACATTTCACATTACTTAATTAAAAAACTACAAAAAAAAATTTTGAACGGTCACGTGTTTCGCCCACTTCATATCAACGCGAGACTGATAATGCCAACGTATGAAGTGGGCGGAACACGTGTCCGCTCAAAGGGGTGTCTTCTTTTTAATTTTTTAATTAATTATTATTTACCACAGTCTCCTTTTTCTACTTTGGATTTCACATTACCCATACATAGAATAGAACCCATAGATAAAATGAAAAATTGAGAAGTCAGTTTTTTTTCTCAAGGATTATTAATTGTGGTGGATATTGTAGGACTTTGAATACCAATATTTTCTCGGATACTGTTGCTGATTGTTGCCTAAAATTTTTGGAATTCGTTGACACCAGCAAATGAATCAGCATTAGATGAACCCTTGTTGTATCATCCTAGTTTGAAATGTTCAATATTTGTTTTTAGCAGGCAATATAATTTATTATCATAACTACACAATCTACGTAGGTAATATGTTTAGATACATATACTGACCGTCTTTTCCAGTTACATCAAAAAAGTGTTGATTTGGCGTCAACGTCGTTCATCTGTATAGATTTTTTTTGTTTCGATATATGCAATGAATAGATAAAATAATTAGGGTGGACTACTGAATATTCAAATGATACCTTAAAAAATATTCAATAAATATACATTATATCCATCTACTACATACAATATAAAGTCTTAAAAATTTTGTTGTTGTCCGTATAATGTCGATAGGAAAATGTTTCCTTTGTCAATTGAACAATCCTTTTTCTTTCCTTAGCGTACTTGAAAAGTTTGATGTTTTCTGTTGATATGCAAACTATTTGCTCAAACTTCATTTTCAATTCAACAAAAGTTTCATTTTAACAAGTAAAAACGGATGTTTTTGCAAAAAAAGATTCCTTTATAACAAGGAGGAAGTTGTTCACACAATTTTTGTAATTTTCGTAATTTATTTTCTACTGTGTAATTGTAATGGCAAAAAAACAAAAGCAAAAACATTATTATTAATTAACATACTGGAATGTGTAATTCATCATAAATTCAATGCCCTGTTTCAGAAAAAAGCTTACAGTGTAATTAGTATTATGTATAATTATGGATTTGTAACAAACTGATTCTCAACTGACTAAAATTGACTGTAATGACATAATGAAATGTAGTAAGAAAGCTGTTTCTTAGAAATTTCGGGGGAAACGAAGGCAAACAAAGATACAATTGCCGAATAATTAAAGTCGAAATAACTGATAGGCAGAACTAAGCGTTTTGAAACTTGACACTGTTCATGAAAAATAAGTTACTCCTGAGAATAATAGTAGAAAAGGAATTATTTTAATTTGTCCTTAAATGTTTGGTGACCCTATCGTTCCTATCCTCGTCTAAAACCTAAATCCGCCGTTGTTATTGCAATTTCCACCACTATCAAATAACTTTGCTTTTTCGGTGTTCGACATTTTACATTCTTATCTTCATTCTTCAAAGTTCAATGAAAATATTTTGGTCATGTACTAGCCTCTAAAATACTGCTATGCAAGGGAAGAAAAAGTAAGGAAAGAGCAAATATAAAGATAGGAGACGAAAAATTAGAAGAAATGTCTGATTTTAGATATCTAGGAAGTCAGATAAGTCAGAACGGAAGGAGTAGTAGGGATATAAAGCAGAAGATAGCGCAGGGTCGGGTCACCTTTAATAAAAAGATGTCACTTTTATTCTCGCGAACGGTTAATTTAGAAATTCTAAAAAGGTTGTTAAAGGTGTGTTTCGAACGCGGCGTTGAACGCGTGCGAAACATAGACAGTGGGCGCGGCGAAAAAGAAAAGGTTAGAAGTGTTCGAAATGTGGTGTTATAGGCGGATGATGAGGATAACGTGGATAGAAAATGTTAGAAACGAAGAGGTATTAGAAAGAATAGGAGAATAGAGAACTCTATGGAAGTCAATAAGAAATAGGCGAGATAAGTTGGTAGGACACCTTCTCAGGTATAAAGGTCTAGTCAGAAACATATTAGAAGCAGAAGCAGGAGTTAGGAGGGGCAGAGGTAGACCTAGGTTAGATTACTGTTTGCAAATGGTTAAGGATGTGGGCTGTTCTAGTTTTAGGGAAATGCTCAGGATAGGAAAGAGTGGAGGTACGTGTCCAACCAGTCTTAGGACTGACGACCTTATTATGATGATGACTAGTCTCGTATTCCTTTGTTTAATCGTTTACACGCATCAAAAATCTGCACAATGTTGCGTTCCCTAGCTTGGGTAGTTTGGTTTTGTGGAGATAATATGCACTTTGTAGAAAATGAAGTAAGGGAAAAGACATTCAATGAAAATGTAACTTGCAATTAAATATAGAAATATTATTCGTGAAATTCTAAAAGTATTTCAAGAAACATTATAGTATTCAACTTTTTCTTGTTTATAATACATATTCTCTTCTGTAGAATTTTGTACACAGTGCAAATGTTAGCCTTTCTTATATGATACGGTCAAATGAAAGCTTGAGGAATAAAACTATTGTTTGCTTTAATACATTTATTGTACATTCCACCGGAAGATATTATGGAGGATATGCAGTAGAGATAGGAAAAATAGTTCGTTCTAATGATCCAGTTCCTGCGAACGCGTTACCACAAAGGAATCGTTCGTTGTAATATTTCGTTCGATTAATGAAGAATGACTACCTGCCAGTAACTCATTTTTCGAGAATTGATCGCAACTATTAGATATAATCATCTATCTAGGAATAGACATGAATTATATCAAAACAAAGGCATTCACGGTCGGAATCCATCGAAATATAATCTGCGTTCACGTTGTCACCACCACATTATGATATCCCGAGTGCAAGTCGCTAAAAACTTCAATGATGGCATTAGCTGGGACAAATCAAGGACATAAAATAGTCCCCCATTTGGATATCTGGGTGGAACTACTCGGAGGATGTTATCGGAAATAATGTTAATTTAAGAAGCAGCATTTCAAGAGTAGGAACGTGGAATGTTAGAAGCATGAAGCAAGGTGAAGTTCATTATCCAGAAGTAGGTGACTTTTGAAGCGGAGAAATATAATAAGTAATATATGCAGGATTAGTGGAAAGTAAGACAGAGTGTAGAAAATTATTTATAGAAAAGCGATAGGCTGGTTATGATCATGTTAAACTTCAAACCGGTGAGAACGGTAATAGTGTAGGTCAACGTCCACGTCATCCAATTGGGATCCGTCAAATGGGAGGAGCCTAAAAACATGGCGCCGATTAGGGAAAATTTATCGTAATTCCTATAGTGTACCGTGCAATTTCCAAGTTTTTAAATTACGCTAAAATGATAAGTATTGGCACAATATGTGATTGGGCTGACACAAAGCCTCGGAAAGGAAATTTCGTTGAAGGTGAGCGTGTTTTTAATGCCAATCACATTATAAAATTCGGAAATAACAAATCCGGAAGCTAGCCTTCAAATTCCGTCAAGTTTACTGCCTACTTTTTACAAACTTCGGATTTAAAAAGTGATTCACGTTATATAATTGGTGAGGTGATTCTGGGTGATTTAAGCAATATCATATCAATGACTTGCACGTGCAAAGCCGATTTAAGAGAACGTTGCAAACACATTATTGCAACTTTGTTGTATTGCAGCAGGTAGGTTCTTAACCTCAAAATACTTATATCGTATCATTAGAATTGTGTTAAATCAATTACACAGGAATAAATAATTTCTCACTTTATAATTTTAGTATGATTCTAGTTTTAAATATTAAGGTTATGGCTGATGGTAAATACTTGCTGAAATATAATCATGTGCATTAAAATGACGTGAACAAATTTTTATTCCGGAATTCACTTCTTTGATACCTACTGCTTTCATCCAAGCTTCTATTAGTTTACTTTTTTCTCTAATTTTCCGAATATATTTTTTACATATATAAAACGGTTAGTTTTTATTGGAAAGTAGTTAATGTAGGTGAAGAGTGAAGATCTATGTCTGAAGTGCTATTGCAGCTTTTCACTGAACATATTAACTTTTTATTTGATTTAACTTTAGAAGAAAACTTCGTCGACTCCATCATCAAAAAAATGTTTACTTTTTAACGTGTTTTATTATTTTAATAAACAATCTTACAATTTGCCTGCACAGTTCCTATGTAAATTTTTCCCTCTTTCGAGTTACAAATTTTGCCACCAGATGGTGTATGCCCATTTGACGGATCCCAATAGTGATGAAGATGTAGAAGCGGTTTGTGCAGATATTGAGGATATTTTAGGTTCAGTGAAAGGGCAGGACCGTCTTATAATCGGAGGCGACTTTAACATAGTGGCAGATGAATCTAAAATAAGGGCCATAAACTACATGAAATCGCTGATTTTCGATATTTAGAGTCTGATAACACGAAAATGAAAAAGCGCTAGAAATAAAAAACAGAAAATAGCGCAGGGTCAAGTTACTTTCGATAAAAACAAATCGAGATCGGTTAATTTGGAAATTCAAAAACAATTATTAAAGGTAAGATGTATGCTTGAATCACGGTTCTGTATGGTGTAAAACGTGAATGGTGAGCTCTGCAGAAAAGAATAAGTTAGAAACTTTTGTTATGTGGTACTATAGGAGGATGATAAAAATACTGTGGATAGAAAAGGCTAGAAATGAGGAGAAATGCAAAATAGTAGAAGAGGCAGAGGGCGTTACAGAAATCGATAAGGAATAGGCGAGATAGGTTGATAGTACACCTTTTCAGAAGGTTTAATTAGAAACATATTAGAAACAAAGTTAAGAGGAGTAGAGGTAGGCCTAAACTACTTTACTATTCCCAAATGGATAAAGATGAAGGTTGTGTCGCGAATTATTCGTATCATCAAATGCTGAACTATGAACTAATATCGAATCGGATGAAGAACTAGTTCGTATGGTTTTCCAACAAAGAACCGTTCGTTTTAGGTATTTTTTCTCGAATAGCCTCTAATTTGCAGCAATATTACTGATACAATTTTCTATTAAGGATAACACTACGAATTCAAGATATGTTTAATATATCCAATAATTAAGCCCAATCATTTATCCATTCTTACTGTGCTGTTGAAGTACACTTATGTTTTAGCGAAGCGTAAATATTTCACTTCCCATTGACATTTCCGGGAGGCCTCAACTTCTTCTAATTTTCAGTAACAGCTTTATTATTCACGTGGGTTTATCAGAAATTCTAATACTAGAACGTCGACTTACACTGATTTATTTCGCATTTGCATTTCCGCGGAATGATGGCAGCGAGATTTAGATAACGCATGAGGAGTTATTCGTCTTTTTTTGTATTCCACCATTTATAATTAAATGTGGTTTAAAACTGACTTTCTAATCTATTAACTATTTCCCTTCCTAATTAATTTGATAAAAGCAGTGTTTCAGGAAATGAAACTTTCAAAATGGCTGTAAAAATAGAAAGATTCTATGCAAAAATGGACATTTTGGCATACCCAATATGATGAGTAAATATGTAACAGGTCAATTGAAAAGTCTGCGGCCTAAAATAGTAAAACACATTTTTTTTGCAAAATTCGTTTTTCTTATTCAACATAATTCCCTTCAAGGGTGATACACTGATTATAGCGATCCTCCAACTTTTCGATACCATTTTTGTAGTACGATTTGTCCTTTGCTGCAAAATAGGCTTCAGTTTCGGCGATCACCTCTTCATTCATTTTTTCCCAACGAGCATTCTTTTGAGATCTGAGAACAGGAAGTATAGGGTCAATTGAAAAGTCCCCGGCCTGACACATAGATGGCGGCACCAGAACTAAATCCATATGATTTTCAGTTAGTCCTAACCTTCAAAAGACGTTTCTATAAATTTGACGGCTGTCGGATCATTAGTTTGTGAATTATAGCATTTTTAGTGAAGCAACTTTTGTTATTGTGAAAAAAATGGATAAAAAGGAATTTCGCGTGTTGATAAAATATTGCTTTTTGAAAGGAAAAAATACAGTTGAAGCAAAAACTTGGCCTGATAACGAATTTCCGGACACTGCCCCAGGAAAATCAACCATCAAGGATTGGTATGCTAAGTTTAGACGTGGTGAAATGAGCACCGAAGACGGTGAACGCAGTGGACGCCCAAAAGAGGCTGTTACGGACGAAAACATTAAAAAAATCCACAAAATGATTTTGAATGACCGTAAATTGAAATTGAATGAAATAGCAGACAGTCTACAGATATCAACGGAACGTATATATCACATCATTCACGAATATTTGGGTATAAGAAAGCTCTGTGTAAAGTGGGTGCCGCGCGAGCTCACTTTTGACCAAAAACAACGACGAGTTGATGATTCAGAGCAGTGTTTGAAGATGATCACGAGTAATAAACCCGAGTTTTTGCGCCGATATGTGACAATGGATGAAACATGGCTCCATCATTTCACTCTGAAGTCCAATCGACAGTCATCGGAGTGGACTGCACACGATGAACCCGCTCCAAAGCGTGCAAAAACGCAACAGTCGGCTGGCAAGGTTATGGCGTCTGTATTTTGGGATGCGCGTGGAATAATTTTCATTGACTACCTTGAAAAAGGAAGGACCATCAACAGCGACTATTACATTGCGTTATTGGACCGTTTGAAGGACGAAATCGCCGAGAAACGACCGCATTTGCAGAAAAAGAAAGTCCTGCTTCACCAAGACAATGCACCGTCTCACAAGTCAGTGAAAACGATGGCAAAAATTCTTGAATTGGGCTTCGAATTGCTTCCGCATCCACCGTATTCTCCAGATCTGGCCCCCAGCGACTACTTCCTGTTCTCAGATCTCAAAAGAATGCTCGTTGGGAAAAAATTTTCGTCGAATGAAGAGGTGATCGCCGAAACTGAGGCCTATTTTGAAGCAAAGGACAAATCGTATAATCAGTGTATCACGCTTGAAGGGAATTATGTTGAATAAGAAAAACGAATTTTGCAAAAAAAATTTTAGGCCGGGGACTTTTCAATTGACCTGTTAGTCGCTGGGGGCCAGATCTGGAGAATACGGTGGATCCTTTTTATCCATTTTTTTCACAATAACAAAAGTTGCTTCACTAAAAATGCTATAATTCACAAACTAAAGATCCGACATCCGTCAAATTTATAGACGCGTCTTTTGAAGGTTAGGACTAACTGAAAATCATATGGATTTAGTTCTGGTGCCGCCATCTATGTGTCAGGCCGGGGACTTTTCAATTGACCCTATATTGCATCATGCGTAGTGAAATACTAAACAAAAGAGAATACAACTCGGTACAGATACTTATCCATGAGGGTGAAGTTTATTTAAGTAGATGGGTTACGCGGAGTAATAATTAGTAATAAGAAGAATTGGATACTTTTGTTGTTATACTGATTATTCGACTTCAAATTATTGATAATATCCCATTTACGCCACACAATACTTAAAATAAAACCCAACAACAAACAACTATCTAATGTTGATCTATGGATTCGCTTTCTATTAGTTTGACTGTATTATTTACCTGTGTTGGGGAAGTAATAGATAAACGGTGTAACGGATTACCTAAAAAAATTTTGTATTGTATTTCATTTTACACATATTCTGAAAAGTAGTATACATACTAAAACGCGCCATTTATTTGTAGTATAACTGAATAATCTATAAAATACCACAAATGGCGCGGTAAACGCCATCTGTAGTACAATGCTACATTTTAGGATTGCATATTCTCAACAAGGTCCATTTAAATACATGGATATTAACTCACTGAAACGTAATCCCGGCGTAGCTCACCACTATGTGAAAGGCACGTTATCATAATCGAATGAAATAATTCGAAGTCGCTTGTGTTCTGTCGAAACTGCCAGACGCGGATCACGATTTCGATCTTGTTGGATCTCATCAGTGCGTCGCAGACAGTATTGACAGAACACAGACCAAATTTAACTTGCTGTCTTAATAGCACGTTTTATAAAATATCACAAATGACACGATAAACGCCATCTGTAGTACAATGCTACATTTTAGGATTACGTATTCTCAACAAGGTCCATTTAAATATATGGATATCTACTTGCTGAAACGAAATCCAGGCGTTGCTCACCACTACGTGATAGGCACGTTACCTAAATCGAATAATCTATTCTCAATTTTTCGTATTTTTGTTTTGTTATCAATAATACCAGATCAAATTTGTAGAACCATTAAAAAAGTAATACAATAATTCATATTTTTGCTGTAAACATTGATATTAAATACAATATTGTGAAGTTTTACAAAAAGGATTTAGTTGAAATACTTAAAAAGTTGTTTTTGATTCTTTAATTAAAAATAATTCATTCCGCAGATTATCATTTACAAACTCCCGACTGAAAATATAGAACTGATAGTATAAATATAGTTCGCATGTTCGTATAAGCAATTGAAGCTGTGTTCGCACGCTCCGCAGTTGTACATTGCATCCAGGATTGATTATATTCGAATAATAGGTATTAAATGATTAGAGTGTAAAGTATTACCCTGCCTGCAGCAATCTGGCTGCTCAAATGGTTCAGTGTTAAATAAGTTTTGAGAGGAGGTTTCGCTAACCGAACACTGTCTATTTATTGTCCTATCAAGTAGGGTTAAAACTAATACAAAAATTGAAAGCGAGAAGCTAGATGATGTAGCTGATTTTCGATATCTAGAAAATCAAATTACTTAGGATGGAAATAGCGGCAGTGGCATAAAACGGAGAATAGACACAGGGACGAGTGGGGAACGGCTAGTTTGGAAACTCTACAATTGTCGGATGATTTCAATACTCGGCTACTCGCATTCGAATCAAAGTAATATTCGGATTAATCCTAGAATCCGAATTAATTTATTATGTATAGATTATTATTAATACATAATGCGGTGTGGATTTGTTGGGGGTGAGGAGCCATTCTTAAAATCTATTTAATAACTTAATTAATAAATAGTGTCTCACGTTTCAAAAAAGATCCTAATAATATTATACCTACATAAATACGAATTTGTTTGCTTGTCGACTTTTCACCCTTTAACTGCTCAACCGATCATCATGCAATTTAGTACCTACACATTGTCGGAGGTACAATAAAGTAATTAGGGTACCTTTTATCCAGAAAAAATATTGGTCCCGAGGGATAGAGAAAAATTAGCTTTATGTGGTCGATTTCACGCCTTAACTATTCAATCGATCATCATGAAATTTTGTAGATACATTGTCAGAGGTTCAGAAAAGGACATGAGTATCTTTTATATAGAAAAGGAAAAATATACTGTTCGCGAAGGATAGAGAAATTAGTTTTATGTGGTTGATTTCATAGATGTTATAGATACATTGTCAGGGGTACAGAAAAGGACGTGGGTATATTTTATCTAAAAAAGGAAATATATTGTTCCCGAAGGATAGAAAAATTAGTCTTATGTGGTCGATTTCACGCCTTAACTACTCAATCGATCATCACGAAATTTTGTAGACACATTGTCTAACTAATACTTAGACAAAGCTACAATTTGGTTAATATTGAATAATGTTTTATTAAATATAAGTCAAACTGTATTTATGACCTTTGGGAATTATTGTGACAGCTTACCAAACTAATTAAACGTTAAAATTGCGAATAAGATGCATAAATAGTTGATGAGTATAATATATTAATATAATAACATGAAGTAGAGAAAACGAATTGAGCATTGTATAAAGAACGAAGTACTTAACCTTCGTTTATTGCGAAGCTCTCTAAAATAAATAATAGAAACACTTTAATGATGATATATAATGCGCTGTTTAACAGTTATATTACTTATGGTATTATAACTTGGGGTGCTACATTTAAAAAGAACATGTAACTAGATTACAAAAACTACAAAACAAAATCTTGAAAATAATAAATAAAACAGAATATTTTGATAATTTTTAAATACCTTTGGAATAATTATACATACTGCAGTCAATAAAATGCTACTATGGGTATTTAAAAAATATGTGCATCCAGTCGGAAACCATTACGAGAATAAAAATATACCTACTGTTACCTAAAAAGGGGGTCTAGAAATTGGAAAACAGGACCGCAATAATGATCTATAACTTATTACCTAAAGAACTAAAAAGTTTAAATAATAGTAAAGTACCAGGCGAAGTTACAATCCGAAGCCGACCCTGGACGTGAATTCGTAACGTACAGAGAAATTGTGCGCTGTTTCATACAACCCCATACAAGGAAGTCAAACGGTTTTAGATCAGGACTACGTTCCAGCCATGGTAAAGAACCCGTACATCCGTCCAATGTAGCGTCTAGGAAAATGTTTGTCTAGAAACTCACGCATTGGTCAATGCAATAATACCTATTATTTTGCACTAACCTATGACACTGGCACATTGACCTATTCCTAATTACTTCAACTGTCTACATACATACACACTACAAGCCTACAACGTTAAAATAATAAAGAACTACTCTAGTCTGGCTGTAAACATAAACATCGTCAATCTCACTTAATCTACTCTTACAAACAACAAACAATAAATGAGTACAATACAAAAGATCACGGATACCTACTGTTAAGAAGGAGCTGATTGTAATGTCGAGGTTATAATATCGTATTTATTTATCATTTTGCGAAATTCTATCAGGACTGGGTTAGTTTTTCTCGAAAACAGTGGACTTTCGGACTACCAAAGATTTACTTAATTTTCTTGTTTTGTAGCTCCTTATCACCTCCTGCAAGCTTGCTACTTATTTCAGGAACATCCTGTATAGATACCGTTATCGATTTTCAGTATGAAACATGTTTTTCTCTGCTGCTTATAAACATCCATAGCATATAGGTTTCGGTATCAAATTCAGTGTTATAAACAGTAAACTGATACACGACCGAGGATATACTATATTAATGTTTAGGTACCGTTTATGTTTTCTTTCTTTTGTGTTCTTAATACCATGTCGAGTTTAAACAATAGTACATACTGTCAGCGATGAATAAAGTAGATATTTAATTAATTTCTATAGTAGCGGGAGTGTAAACATTATTATATATAGTTGTGTAGTGTTAGCTGTTGATGTTTACTTTATTAGTCGTTCCACAACCGTCACTGTTTACATACTCCTTTGATGTAGTCTGCTTAATTGTTATCGCAATTCCACCATACGTTGGCAATTCACGCCCAGGATCACCCTTGAACTGTACCTTTTTCTGATTTCCGTACAATCCCCTCTGTTCCTTATACATGCTGCTCTAATCACCATGCGATTCTCTATTTAAACTCATGTTTCGCAAACCACTACCATTCCACTACTCGTACCCTTTTTACTACTACTAACGTATAAATTTATCTTCGTTAATAACCAGTCTTGCATTGAGAATGCTCACAAGAGTAAATGAGCGAAACACGTGTCTGCATTTTTAAAAAATTGTTGTGAATTTCAAGTATGAACTCTTTGAAGTGAAAACTTCTTTAGGGACGTTGGGCACTTTTTGACAGGGGAAAATGTTATGGGTTCGCGTCACCGACATGCTCACGACTGGCGCACGCGCAGCGGCCGTGTGCTGTAGGCGTTAGACGCTTTGTGGATGGGTGAAATCTAGTGCGTTCGCGTCACCGACATGCTTGTAGCAGTATATATCTGAGTATATCTGTATCTATACAGAGAATTGTTGAAATTAATGATGACAATGATGCAAATAATGTTAAAAATCAAGTACATTGAAATTTATGTAAATATTTGTATAATAAAAAACCATATAAACATGCATATAATTGTTGCTCGGAGTGTCAATAGATGTGAAAATCAGATTGATGTTGATAATTTTTATTCAAACATTGTGAAATTTCAAATTTTAATACTAAAAGTTCTAAGTTTTCACTTCTATCGGCAGTCCCTATAACTGCCAATTTTTTTGTTTTTATCAAGACGTATACATATACATACATCGCAGTATAATTGGCAAGCAAATACAAAATCTCCTTGCCTACGTATCAAAATGGATGCACTGTGCATTCGACAAGAGCGTCTTACTCGCAGCAGCTTGTCCTGTGCAAATTGGTGACGCTGAATCAACCCTGTGTAGTTTTCAGTTCTAGCTCTAGTGATCTCGATCCTAACCTAGAACCAATTATAATCAATGTTCAATGGTCGTTTTCATATTTTGTGGCACGATGACGTTGGTTTGTGTTTCACTGTCTGTAAACGACTGTGTTAATTACAGTATGATTTTATTTTCTGCAATATGAAGGACCACTTGATTGTAAAAAATAAAGCAGCCACTTATAAGAAATTGTAAATGTCGTCGTTGAATTGTAAACCTCAGAAATAATGAGATGAACCTTGTAACAACAGAACGGAACGAGACTCAAAACAGTAGGGCGAGAAAACTTCATATCCAGTTTGACAAATCGTAAATGGAACGTTGAAAAAATAATATAGCCTCGCCCTAAGTTATCTTGAGCAAGTTACGAGCTTTCTCCTGAAATGTAAATGAAGAATAAATCAACGTTAGTCGTTCTGTGAGCATGAGGATTTTTAATGAATTTCATAAATTATAAACAAGGAACTGAGTGCTTGATGGTTATAAACTGTTGAATTTATCCTTAATGTTTTGTTAGTGTTCCTTTTATTTTTATACCTCGACATCAAATTAGGGCAATACAAATGCTATTGTTATTAATTTTTAAACAGTATACTATTTATAGACTGTGTAATACAAGGAGAGGCTGGTAACTACCTTTCAGTAGACATTTTGTTTTGTTTTGGGGAAATCGCACTATTATCGGTTTGTCAGGTTCTTAGACTGCTAACGTTTACATAATTAGTACAGTGTTATTTTAAATAAAGCTAGTTTTTAAGTTTAAATTTAAGTTCCCGTTATTACTTTGAAGTCCTACACTCAATTAACTTTACAATCCAAAAATGAAACACTAGAGGACCGATTTAAAAAGATGTTTAAACTGACTATTACCTTCAACCTTCACTTTAAACCTAAGGTTACCTAAAATGCGTACAAAACGTTTTCTACTCAAATATTAGTGAACTAGTAGTGGTACCTAGCGTTTAAAGAGAAAATCCCTATACAGGGTTTATCCGGAAAGTAATAGGACTGAGTCGATTTAAAAAAGTTTATTGAGCCAATCGTTACAATTCTTTAAAAACTTTCAAAATAGGCTCCTTCTGCGTCGATACAGCGCTGCCAGCACGATTTCCAAGCACTGAAGGCGTCACGGAAGGCATTCTCCGGAATAGCCTTAAGAGCCGCGGTGCATGCTGCTTGGATCCCCTCTGTCGTCTCAAAATGCTTGCCTTTCATCGAGCAAACAACACATCTGGGCTGTAGGGCGGCTGCGGAAGCGTTGGGATGCCGGCCTTGGTCAGGTAGCTGTCCACAAGAAAGGCGGTGTGAGCCGGGGCGTTGTTGTGGTGCAACTTCCAATCGGCTGCTATGTCTTGTCGGACCCGATTGCCTCTTCGTTTGAGTCTCTTGAGCACTTCCACGTAAAACTTGGCGTTGACGGTTTCTACAGAAGAAACAAATTCATGGTGGACGATGTCTTACATGTCAAAAAAGACAATAAGCATCGATTTCACTTTGGATTTGCTCATTCTTCCTTTTTTTGGGCGAGGAGACGCCGGCGTGTGCCACTCGGAAGATTGCCTCTTTTTCTCGGGATCATACTCAAAGATCCATGACCCGTCACCTGTGATTACGTTATTCAAAAATTGAGGGTCACTTTCACTCATGTTTAAATTTTCTTGGCATACTTCCACTCGGCGCAATTTCTGGTCGTCAGTGAGCACTTTTGGGACCATCTTCGCGCACACCTTGCGCATGTTCAAATGCTCCGTCAAAATGTCATGAACCACAGATTTTTGTAAATTTAATATCTGGGCAATTAAACGAATACTTAGTCGACGGTCTTACTTCAAAACTTCGCGCACACGAGTCACATTGTCGGTGTTTGTCGAAGTCGAAGGTCTTCCAGCACGGTCTTCATTGGCGACCTCTTCCCGGCCCTCTGAAAAGGCCTGGTGCCACCGAAACAAACCACTTCTTGCTAAAGCAACATCTCGGCAAGCCTACTTGATCATATCAAACGTCTCTGTCGCAGATTTACCGAGTTTCACACAGAATTTAATCGCGTACCTCTGCTCTAACGAACGCTGCATTTTGACAGGGGAAAATGTTATGGGTTCGCGTCACCGACATGCTCACGACTGGCGCACGCGCAGCGGCCGTGTGCTGTAGGCGTTAGACGCTTTTTGGATGGATGAAATCTAGTGCGTTCGCGTCACCGACATGCTTGTAGCAGTATATATCTGAGTATATCTGTATCTATACAGAGAATTGTTGAAATTAATGATGACAATGATGCAAACAATGTTAAAAATCAAGTACATTGAAATTTATGTAAATATTTGAATGATAAAAAACCATATAAACATGCATGTAATTGTTCTAAAAGCAATCACTTCTTCTAATCTTTCATCTGCTATCTTTATATTTGCTCTTATTCTGCTTTTTCTTCTCTTGCTTACCATTATTCTTCTTTTACTTTAGATTATTTTCATATAATACCGCTTCCATTTTATTTAAAGCTAACTCTATTATAATAATTACCACAAATTAAATTATGTGTCACGTTGCCCTATATAAAAAAACGTTATGAACTTTTGTAAGAATCTGATGGCGAGTATTAATTTTGTAACAGCCTGTGTAGACCCAAAGGCACTTCTGCCTATCTAATGCTCGTAAATAAATAACATTGACTTCAATAAATAACTTAACCCAGTANTTTAATCGCGTACCTCTGCTCTAACGAACGCTGCATTTTCGGCTTGCACCACTCACAGAAGCACGTCGCGCGGAAAAGCCTGTTCTGACTCTCCAGGTGCTCGGAGACAACTCACCAGCCGCTCGTTCGTTAGCTAGGAATGCCTGTACGAAGCGTCCATCCCTGAACTAGCGGCTAGCTTTAAGATGAATAGATACATAAATCACTTTGTAGAAATTCAATACGTTACCATATCTTCCTTTCAGTAAACCTTTGAGATACATGTAAAAAAATATAGGAAAGAAATAAAATAATATGAATAATCAATTACGGAATTAATTATATTTTTAAATTTGCTTATTATTATTATTATTTCTATTTACACCATTCTGTCCATGCGTCATCCCTTAGCTAATCTAGGGTCAAAGGTTAAACGGTAGATATCTAGTGGTTAAGTTACTTAGGTAGTTATTATTATTGTCAATATGAATACCATTTCTTATTTGTTTTCATAAAAGAGGGTAAAAAAAACACCCAGGCGTCCTACGATTGGAAACTGTTGGATTCCGTCCTAGGAAAACCTACCAACTAAAACCCCTCTACATTACCTTCTGCAACGTCATTTGATAAGCTGCTCATTAATCGTATATATGATTAATTTCTGTTGTGTTACTGAAGCCCTAATGATTTTTAACCCTTCCTGTTTTGACGTGTGAACCTGATTTTTGCCAGAGACGAGGTTGAAATGTGTGTGTAATAAACTAAAAAGAGGACGAGAGAAGAGAATGCATCGGTGACTCAAAATAACGTCAAGAAAACTAGTTTACATAATGCAAGACGTAGTACCCTGGTTACATATAATGCAAGGCTTAGTGCACTCTAAATAGCTCAAACACCAACACCAGAACACGACATTAAGCGTTCGAAGTACATTTTCTTAACACGGTTACTTCAGGTAGGCACTAAAGGCAACTAAAACTAAACAAGTTGAACATTTAAATACTAACTGACATTATGACTCGAAGTGTAATTGTAATGTTCAGTGGACCCTACAGAACAATAACAAGACAAATTAATTTAGACTAAATACCGAATAATTTGGTATAGGACCCTAGTTACAATATTGATCCTATCATTTTTGGTGAGTTGTTGTTGTATCAAATCAACGTGAATTGAGCACCTTATAACAATAAGATTACAAAAGAAATGTTATAAGTATGTTGAACAAGTTAGATTTATTCAAAGTAAAAAACTGACATATAACACAAGAGTGGTAATAATAGACTCCTTAGAGCAATTTGTCATTTAACAGCTACGACATTTACAACAGGTCTCCGGGAACAATACCCAAAATGCATCTAAGGATTAGAATATCGTCTTTTTGAACTGGTTTCTAATAAGTCTATTTTTACAGCTGATATCAATAATATCAACATTGCAATTGTAATATTAATAAAAATTTCCTTTTATGATACATTCGCCGTTTTACGAATTATCTAAATTTCCTGGTCTTGATCGTTCTTGCATCCAGATTATACACAATAAGTCATGCTTATTAATAATTAAGACCACCAACAAACAAGTTTAGTCTTTTTTAAAAATTAAAACTGCAGACAAATACAATTTAGTCTTTTTTGAAAATGTGGACTTAGCTTCTGAAATAAGTATCAGAGTCATAGCATACTGGCTCAATCGGATCGCACCTGAACCACTGCTCCGACATTCATCACTTGTAATCTACGTAAACTACTGATGATTCATGTCCGTCGGCGGAAAACAGAATTCCGCCGTTTTGCCCGTCAAGCTCTAGCCAGCCACCAACCCTTATCAATCTGCGCAGCGGCGTAGCCCGACAGTCTCAGCACATTTAAATAGGTCGTGGACTAGCGGCATGGGTAATCATTCACGTTTACCCAGTTTTACTCCTTAGTCGGCACCAAAGCGTGACGTCTGCGTGTACCTCAAGTTACTAATGCCCAAACATAGTACTTTTCGACATTTTCGAGGCCTGCGACTTTATTATTCTCACAGAAAACCCTGAAAAATGCTTCCCTAGGTAATCATAGCACTTAAATTTTATCAGACAATTCTCAACACACATTCAATATTATTCGGGCCTACACACTTCCACGCATTTCTGCACTATAAACATTAATTGATTATGAAGCCCTTTCGGCTGAGCAAGAATCAGATAAAGAATTACAAGCGCTTCTTTATTTCCTACACCTAAGACAGCTAATACCAGACCCAAATAAAGCTATTTTCTGTAATTTTCTAACAGAAACGGCAAAACCTTTTCTAACCTCATCATTTCGTTTTGCTGTATTCAAGCAACAACATTCTCTAACACACTCCGGTATTTGTGCATCCATAAAACTAATCACAGAACGCTTTATTGCAAAATTTGCAAACTGGGCAAAAAAATCCCGGCATGATTCTGCCCTCTTGAGCACTTTCGACTTACCATCAAAAAAGATTTATCATGTTCTCATCGATATGGTCATAATACCATACTCGAAAGGATACCGGTACACATTGGCCCGAAGCTTTTTCCCATTGCAGACCAAGAAGCTGCAATTGTATCACGTGAAGGATACGTTTGACCTATTGGACGTAAAGGGTAACCACAGAGAGAGGAAGACAAATTGAGTCCTAGCTATCCCACACAAACTCTAAACATATCCGCATCTCTGCATACAACTCTTCATAAAATGGAAGGGTTAATTGATTGCACCACCGATTAAGAGTTACGATAACATGTCATCAAACCAATATCTGGAGCCGTATTATTTCTACCGTACTACTATGCATTCATTCAACTCTAGCACCGTCTACCTGTGAGCGTCACACCACCCCTGCATTGTACGTACCATAGCATTGACTCCAACGCTGTGCAGTTGAGGCTAGGCATGGAGAGAAGAAAACATTTCTCTACAAGAATCGACAAAGATCTGAGTATGTCCTTATCCATCGAAATGATCCATACAATTCTTAACAGGAACGAACACTCATTCATTATGCGATAAAAAACAAGACAGCACATACAACAACGACCCGGTCCGAATGTCCAGTTCGTTTTCCTAAATAGGTCCAAACAATTTGATTAATAGCGTTCAACACTGGGAAGGTTATCTTGTGGGAACACTCAGTACAGACAATATCTGTAATTTAAAAAACGCATGTATATGCATCATTTTTTGCAAGCACTGATAATACACCACCGATTGAACGAACCAGGTCAAAAAAAAAACACACGTAGGTAAAATGCCGAATGTACAACAATCAATAAGTCAGTCTTCTTTTTTTCTCTGATTCTAAAGCAAGTGTGAGAACCATTGCTCAGATGCAGCAGTAAGTGTCAATAGTCTTTTAACATATATTTCTTTTTAATGTTGAATTTGAAAACAAACACTCATATGCACATGTATACACACACGCACGCACCTAAATACGTACACGCACACGCACAAACATAGGGTTCTGTAAATTATGTTGTAGTGATAGTGCGATCTTCAAATTGCAATGTTGAAAATAACGATTTGGATTTTCGTGTATAAGTTAAAAGTTAGCAAAGTTGATAACCCGTCATTACACAGGGGGTTGTCTAACGTAGCTTACAGGTTATTGGTCCAAAGTGAAAAATATGCAACGAAATTACTCTCAATTGAGGACCTATTTGAACAAAGGCTTTATTTGTATAAGGTAGATTTCGCAGTTAACTCATATTTTCCTTTAGTTGAGTAAGTTGATTCCGGCAGTAGTAATGAAATCTGCTCGTCAATAAATTGAATATTCTTGTATATTGCCACTTTTAATTGTATCTCTAAATTTAGGCCTAATTAGAAAAAATACAGCAACCCATAAAAATTGTAACAAACATTTAAGCTTACAGACCTCATAAACGGCAGAAAATTCTCCCTTTACGGTCTAATGGTTAAGTCAACCATAAACTTAAGACATATGCATAATTCATTAAATGAATATCAAGAAGCTCGACATCTTTCAGTAGTAGAGCGTCGGCGTCGTTGTCGTAGTTGGGGCATTAGGGTGTTTCAGTATTTGCATAATTACCAGTGAAGTTGACAAAACTAGTCTCTAACAACAAGAAAACTTATCAGCTTATTCGTGCGAGCCACACTTCTAAACTTATTCTCCTCGACTTCAGTTAATTTTTAATTGATGCCCTTTGCAACCTCACGATATGGAAATGAAAGGATTTCTTCAACTGCTGAATATTCATTTTATAAGTATTCATATTTTAAAATGAGAGGGGAAAACCGTCAAAGTACAATGTCATTAATATAGGATATAAAATTTGACCGACCGTTGGTCACCGCTTCTTATATCACAGTTCTTACGAAGACGACACATTTCTAGATCATTTATAATCTATTGAAAACTGTTTCAGCAAGAAACCAATTCAGTACTATGGACACTTGTTCAGTGAAGAAAATTTGGCATCTTCTAAATACCTTCAGCACAAATACTAGATCATAATAATAATCCTTTAATTTATAATATTTATTTTATTAAGAATACGTTTGAGCATAAGGCGTACTATATAATACATTGGGGTTAACTGTTTTACCACTTTAGTGAAGAATGTGACAAAACAGTATGGCATAGCAAAAATCATTTATTGTATTACCAAAATTCTTTCATTTTCAAACTGATAGCTTCGACGTCTGATTATTCCATGATTACTGGTTTTTTTCTTGAATAAGTTTGTTTTAGATTCACTATTTATCATTATTAAGGAAACCTTACTTTTATATTTTATTTTTTTTTTAAAAAGAAAACGTTTATGAGTTTGTTAATCGCGAACAATCTACAAACCTACTGACTCGGTTTCATTATTCGGTAGCTAATATTTTCGTTTAGGAAATAGACCGAGAATTACAATAAATTCTAAAATACGTACCTATTACACTTAAACCAAAAAAAAAAACAAATTAGTCGCCACAGGGTGTCTGGCAGCGGCTAAACATAAGAATATGATACCATGAGTTTACAGTTATTTGTATAAAATAACAAATGAACTGTAAGATGTAATTTTAAATCGGAACAGCATATAGTTTCGGTTGTCTGTCATGCGAGTGGTTCGAGTTCCATTTCAGGCCGCCATTTTCTTCTTTTTTTTTAATTTATGCTTATTCATCTTTTTCTTCAACTAGAATTGTACAGAGGAGGATGGAAAAAAGGGCGGAAGAACTATTAGGGAAAAATCAATTTGGGTTTAGAAGAAATAGAGGAACGCGGGAGGCCATTCTAGCTTTACAGGTAACAATAGAAAATACGATAGAAAAAAGAAAGAGGGAGTACATAGGATTTGTATATTTAGAAAAAGCTTTTGATAATGTTAAATGGGGCAAAATGTTAAATATACTTAAATATGTAGAGATGAGCTACAAAAATAGAAGAGTGATACTTAATTTGCATAAAGAGCAACAGGCAGTTATAGAGATGGGGCTGCAACGTAGAGAAGTAAATATTAGAAAGGGAGTCAGACAGGGATGCACACTGTCACGACTACTTTTTAATCTATACATCGAAGACGCGATCAACTTGATTAAAGATAATACAATTGTAGGGATAGATATACAGGGGCAAGAGATTGATATGCTTATATTTGCAGATGACGTAGCAGTATTACCATCTAGCAGGGAGGAGTTAATGATAGCTTTAAATAAAATGGAAAGGGTATTGACGAAACAGTACTGTATGAAAATAAAAAAGGGAAGGAAAATTAGGGAGAGAGCGAATATAAAGATAGGAGACAAAAAATTAGAAGAAGTGGCCGATTTCAGGTATCTAGGAAGTCAGATAAGTCAGGACGGAAGGAGCAGTAGGGATATAAAGCCGAGGATAGCACAGGGTCAAGTCGTCTTCAATAAAAAGAAGTCACTTCTATGCTCGCGAACGGTTAATTTAGAAATTCGAAAAAGGTGGTTAAAGGTGTATGTTTGGAGCACAGCGCTGTATGTTTGCGAAATATGGAAAGTGGGCGCCGAGGAAAAGAAAAGATTAGAAGTGTTCGAAATGTGGTGTTACAGACGAATGATGAGGATACCGCGGATAGAGAAGTTTGGAAATGAAGTAGTATTAGAAATAGGCGAGTTAGGTTAGTAGGACGCTTTCTCAGGCATGAAGGTCTAGTCAGTGACAAATTAGAGGCAGAAACGGAAGTTAGGAGGGTAGAGATAGACCTAGATTAGATTACTGTTGCAAATAGTTGAGGATATGGGTTGTTCTAGCTTTAGGGAAATGCGAAGATTAGCGCAGGATAAGAAAGAGTGGAGATGCGTGTCCAACCAGTCTTAGGACTGACGACCTTATAATGATGATGAATGTCGTCCACCTCTTGAAGGTAATGGTTTGTTACCATAACTTTCAAGATTCAATAGTTCCTTTTCATCTTTCTCTCTCCCTTTATCACAAAGGAGTCATAGGCTTACTTATTTTTAAAGTTGGTGAGCAATCTCGTTCTAGCAGCTAATTTCATTTTGGAAGAACATTAAATAAAATGATAATTTAAGCAAAAAACATCAAAATTGTACTTCAAGTCGAATATATTATTTAATATACACGAAAAATTTTAATTTAAAATACATTATATTACGACCTTTTAAACACCACGCAAATTTTATAATAATAAATTATTACATCGCTATTCAGTTTCCCTTAACAAAACGCTTTTGGAATATAAATTAAATAAATTGGGAATTAAAAATTTATAAGTTAATGCCGATTACAGCGTAGGTCACGAAATTGGAAGTGAAAATCATATAGTAGACNTAAAGACTACGCGTACCTTTGTCGTTCTATACAGGGTGTCCCAGTTATAATAATTAAAAAAGAAACCATGGCTTCCTGACACAAAATACAACAAAAAAGTGTTACACAATTTTTCAATCCAGTGACAATTGAGCTCGCAAATCGTCTTTGTAAATTTGAACGTACAATTTGTTTCATTACGGGCCTGGATCTTTAAAATACATTATATTACGACCTTTTAAACACCACGCAAATTTTATAATAATAAATTATTACATCGCTATTCAGTTTCCCTTAACAAAACGCTTTTGGAATATAAATTAAATAAATTGGGAATTAAAAATTTATAAGTTAATGCCGATTACAGCGTAGGTCACGAAATTGGAAGTGAAAATCATATAGTAGACGCCAAACCTCCCCTGCACGTACATCATAGAGCTTATGGCGGTTGAACCGTTTGAAAATGTTACATACTCTATATCTTTCACGTACATCTCAAATTAAGATATGGAACATTAAGAAAATGGGTGGGACATCAGCTGACAGAAATAAAATACAATTAAGTTTTTGTTCTTAGATTCACTTTTTAGCTGCAAGTTGTGTGTTGTGTCGCTGCGGCTGGGTCACATAAGAGCGTTTGTAAATTAGGGTTTACAAATTGAAAATATGTATTAGCTTAGGAATGAAGAAAAAGTTATTTCACCAAAATCAAAAATACAATTCAAGCATCATTTTACAATAAGTAGCGAATAATACTTCAATGTGTAATTTGCCTCAAAATTTTAGCCACGTTGAAACCCAACAAATTGAGAGATTTAGAAATTCTGTGTAAATAATATGTCAGTAAGTCCCGTAAGTTCTATTCAGAGTAACTTAAATTAATCAGGAAACAAATGTCAAATTTCCATAGAGCTCTTACAGAGGAAGGTTTATTGACGTCATAGGTACAATGTCGGTTGTGAAACCTGTAGTTGATTGCTTCCACGTCGAGGTCGCCACTGTAGTCGACAGACCAGCGTAGAATGATTGCTCTGACCACAACCGTATTTAGAATAATGTTGGATACTTTTCAGCATTTCATGAGAATTGACACTACTGCACCATCCGAAAATAAGTGAGCCTGGTATTAGACTGATTTACTGAGTATTTTTTAGAGCTATTTATACTAAATTTATTTACATAGTAATCCTCAAATGTAGCATCGTATTACAGATGGCGCTCACCACGCCATTTGTGGTATTTTCTAAAACGCGCTGTTAAGACAGCAGGTAAAGGTTGGTCTGTGTTCTGTCGGAGCTGCCTGCGACGCGCTGATGAGATCCAAAAAGATCGAAATCGCGATCCGCGTCTGGCAGTTTCGACAGAATACAGACCACTTCGAATTATTTTA
>NW_020442412.1:286897-300713 GCF_000699045.2 Agrilus planipennis
ACTAGCTTTTCCCCGCGGCTTCGCTCCCAGAAATTAATATTCTTTCTCCATAAAACCTTTTAGCTCCCAATTCACCCTTACAACGTTTTAATTTTGTGTAATGTCGCCATCTTTCAAATACAAACGTAGCAACAACATTTCATCCTTAAGGGTTGATTTTTAAAAATTGCCAAAACACGTATTTGCTTAATTTCAGCAATGAGCATCCTTCGAGTAAATCCGAGTACAAATAAAATGTAGCCCATGGAAACGTTGCAACCTCTTTTCATTTGATTAATAATATCAAACAGCATATATACCAAGTTTCAAGTAAATTCAACCATAAATAAAGTATGTCCCAAACAAAAATTGCAACACCTTTCCCTTTTTTAAATTGTCGAGATAGATCTTTCAGAAATTAAATGAGAGACCATTAAAACAAAGTTTCAAGTAAATCTGATCACAAATAATATGTTCCATTTAAACATTGCAACTCCTCTTCACCACTCATCCCCCCCAACAGAGATTGAATTTTTTAATCAATTTCAAGTAAATCTAACCAAAAACAAACATGCAATCTTAACAAATGAAAGGCTAGACTGATGTTTTGACTGATAAATTTTTTGTTTTGCTGTCAATTTCGTTTTGTCATTCCATGTCAGTTGCGTTTACATATACCACATTTTTCTCGTGGAAAGTGATAAAAAGTATCCTGTGTCTTTCCCCCGGTTGTAAGATACCTCCCCATCAATTTTCAGCCAAATCGGTTCAGCCGTTCTTGAGTTATAAGTGAAGTAACTAACACGACTTTCTTTTATATATATAGATATCAATATACTAAGCGTTCCCACAAACCACATAGAAGGTGCTGTATGTTATTGCAAATGAACTTATTTTATCAACTGTCATATACATGGCAGACTTAAAACAATTTAAGAATATTCCTCTGTTAAACAATACAATTTCCTGAAGAATTAACAATACAGGGTGTCCCAGTTATAATAATTAAAAAAAAAACATGGCTTCCTGACACAAAATACAACAAAAAAGTGTTATACAATTTTTCAATCCAGTGACAATTGAGCTCGCAAATCGTCTTTGTAAATTTGAACGTACAATTTGTTTCATTACGGGCCTGGATCTAGGCGACCAACGTCGCTCAGCTGATCTAGCGTGGATGTAACAAGTACCTCCTGGGAAGAAGCCGAATGAACTTCCACCTTGTAAAAAAAGGTAAAAGTGAAAAAGAAATGCGTACCTTTTATAAAAAAATGTTTAAATTGTCCGCCATTCGCTTCAATGCAAACAGATCAATTCTGGGGTTAGTTAAAAAATTATTTGCTATAAAACTTGACGTAAGGAGAAACCATGGCAGTCGTAATTCTTATTTATTTGGAATTCGTATCAACGGAGCCATATCTGCAAATATTACATTTTATAAGCCCTTGTGAAGAAGAAATTTCCAGAAATATTGAAGACACGGTTCATGACTCAACAGGCTCTGCCCTTTGTTAAAACGTGGGACCTAAACATGCATAAGTATTGTTTAATATTTTTTACTTCATGCTTGCGGAAATTATTAATATGGGAAACAAAATTTTACAAAAATATTGTCTACATGTTTTGCTAACGCTGCTCTTTAATCTCAATCTCGATACTCGCAATGATAATTCCTACCACGTACTGTACACACTAGACATTGAAAACTAAATGCAATATTAAGTTTTGAAGTTTATAATTATCTTTCTTGTTTGAATAGGAAGCTATTTTACGAAAATAATAGATCTGCTGTCTTTAATATAAAGCAAACAGAAGAATGGCATCATTGACATGACAATGGTGTATTTTCTTACTTGCTTTATTTCTTCGGACTGAATTTAAGCGCTGCCGTGTCGTCGTTTAATTGTCTTTGTCAGGGGGTAACTTCTCATTCTTCGATTCTTCCGTTATGCGCCATTCCAGCGTAGAACTTAGTCTTCATTTTAATTTGAATTTAATGTTATATTTAAAAAGAAGAAAGATCGGTAAAACCTTTTGTGATAACCATATTTTATCGTTTTATAACTTAACGGACTATTTATGTTTAGATTCCTTTATGTTTATTTATATATTGTGCATTTCAAGTGATTATACTTAGTTTGATAAAATTTCATCTCTATTCGCTATCAGTAATTCAAGAAAGAATGTTCGACGTTCTTTTGTTTGTTTGCAAGGGTAGCAGCTTTATAAGCATATCATAAAATTTATTTGGGTACTCGGAAATTTTGATACCTAATCTTCACAATTGCAGGTCATTGTTGCTTTTTCGGAAATTTTGGTCAGATAGTGTCGCCGACCTCGGTACCTGAGAGACCCACAAAACTTGTACAAACTTGTTTGCTATCAAAAGCCGCCCTCTCTGCTACCGATGACAATTTTGTAACCCCACTATGTTGTATAGATAATAAATACTTTGTACATAAAAATTTTGAGTATTAAGAATCTGTTTTNTATTTCTTATTGACTTCCATAGGGTCCTCTGTTCTTCTATTCTTTCTAATCCCTTTTCATTTCTAACCTTCTACATCCACGGTATCCTCATCACTCGCCTATAACACCAATCTGTTTTTCATCGTAGTAATATCCCTTTGTATATAGTAAATAAATTGTTAACTAAACTGTCGTTTGTTGTTATTCGTTTCTAATAAGTGCACAGCTTTTTAATTACGGTTGTGCAGCAATGTACCAGCGCTTATAATAATTTATTAAAGTACGCTGCTTATACGCAATTCAAAGTACAATTTACATTATGAGGTTTAGGTTTCTTACTGTGTATTTTACTTTTATAAGCTTAATTCTAACTATATTTTAGTTTTCTGAAATACAGTAATTTTATTACGTCATTTACATGATTGAAACAATTATGTTTACACTGCAAATCCAAGTGTTTTATAAGTGTTTTAAAATAAAGCGTTTTAGTGTTTTCCTTGAATCCAACTGTTTTGAATTAAAACAGTAAAAATGTTTAACGATTATAAAAAACAGGAAAAAAGTTTTAAATTATTATATAATACAGTACAAACGTTTTAAACGGTTATATAAAACAGTACAAGCGTTTTAAATTATTATATAAAGCATTAAACCGTTTATTTTTAAACGTTTTACGTACCCTTCTCTGATAGCAGTTCACAAGAACGTTAGTTGTTCGAAGTTCGAACGGTTATAACCTCCACTATAACGCATCAGGGCCCGGATTCGTCCTGCGGCCAATGTGGAACATTTCTGAAGTGAAACTTCTTTGGGCTCAACGGGAGTAAAACCTCAAAGCCATGAAATGACACGTTTTGCAACGTTTTGTCTCGCGACGCGATGATAGACTATGAGAATAGAAAGGCGCGCATGCGCATATCGGTATTACAGTCAGCTGTTAATGACCGGCATCTCATATATTATTGTACACTGTGTATTCAATATATTATAGTGCTAAATTAGTGTTTTGGTTATATTTGTGCAGTTATGTTACAGTAAGTGTATTACACTAAATGTTTGTTTAACAACAATTAATAGAGTTATTTAATAGTGAGTATTATTATGTATTAATTCTAATTGATTGTAGTTNGAGTGGACTGCACACGATGAACCCGCTCCAAAGCGTGCAAAGACGCAACAGTCGACTGACAAGGTTATGGCGTCTGTATTTTGGGATGCGCGTGGAATAATTTTCATTGACTACCTTGAAAAAGGAAGGACCATCAACAGCGACTACCACATAGCGTTATTGGACCGTTTGAAGGACGAAATCGCCGAGAAACGACCGCATTTGCAGAAAAAGAAAGTCCTGCTTCACCAAGACAATGCACCGTCTCACAAGTCAATAAAAACGATGGCAAAAATTCATGAATTGGGCTTCGAATTGCTTCCGCATCCACCGTATTCCCCAGATCTGGCCCCCAGCGGCTACTTCCTGTTCTCAGATTACAAAAGAATGTTGGAGGATCGCTATAATCAGTGTATCACCCTTGAAGGGAATTATGTTGAAAAAAAAAAAAATGAATTTTGCAAAAAAAAATGTGTTTTACTATTTTAGGCCGGGGACTTTTCAATTGACCTGTTATACCCAATAAGGCTATTACACAAATTTTCAAAATTCAAATCGGAATAATTTGCGAAATATTCTGGCTGTTTCGAAATATAACCCAGTATACTGGCCAGTGCTGATGATATCATGAATCGACGCCATACTGTTGATTCGTTCCGAAATATACTGGCCAGTGCGTTGACGTCAAACTGACGCCATATTTAGAATAGTGTTTGTGCTCGCTTACAACAATTATGATCCAAAAGTTATTAAAGTTTCTTACAATAAAAAATTCCTCAAAGTCTGATAAACACACGCCTGTTTGATATACTACTACGCATCACTTCTTGTCTCAGCAGTACAATATGGTGGCACACTAGTACAATATGGCGTCGATTCATGACGTCATCAGTACTAGCCAGTATGCTGGGTTATATTTCGGAACACACCTTTTAATGGGTAGTAACCGTGAGACACCCTATATAGACACAATGCAATGCTACTTATTTATGAACGAACGATTTTACAGTAATACAAATTAGTACACTATAATCTAATCGTAAGTTTAAAGTTTGGAACGTGTGTTATCTCATTTTAACCTCTGGAAGAGAAATAGAATTTTGCGGTTAATTAACATTAGATGGGGATATTCTATCTATTATTTAATAAGATATTTCTTGAGTAGATTTATTTGCCAGTTTATATAAATACATTTGAAATACGAAAATTAAATTAATCAAAATGAAGTAATGTTAAAACTCTTCTACTATGACACGGTATATTTTACTGATAATGAGACATTTTTATCGGGTAAACGTATGTACATATGAGAGTATTGACAGAACATATAACGACATTTAATGGCACAACGTGAAAAATCACATAAACGTCAAATGCAGGTGGCAATTCTCAAAATAATCAAAAATCGTTTTTATACCTTAAGTATCATCATAGAAGAAAAATACAATCCGCATTATTTGCTTGCTATGATTGATGCCTTTTCTCCCTTTCTTCCTCTTCCCAAAGCTGTCAAAACGCAAACCTAATCTTTTTACGTCTTTCAGTTGTCGTGTTTCACCATTCTTCGTTCAAATCCTAAAAAAGGAAATACAACAAGCAAATTCAATAGATGATGCAGATTATTTTTATTTTGATTTATGGCCGTATATTTGTAGAGATTTCACATAATGTAAGAACGAAGCTAATTCTGTTTAGTTAGGGCACATGCACTAACACAACCCATGTATATTTCCACTTCTCAATTTCAAAACTAGTGCAAACACTTCATGTACTTTGCAATTTAAATTCTAGTATTTACTAATAAATAAATATCCTAACTTAACAACCACAAAAAAGAAAGTAAAATACATGCGTGCAGATAAATACATAACAGCTTATGGAATTAAGGTGAATATTATAAATAGGTTATTCGTAAAGGTATATAGTCTAAAAAGCTTATTAAGACCAGCGTGGCAAGCGATGCAAATATAAAATCAACTAAGTTAAGGATTGTACAGGTTTCTTGTTATATCTTTCCAAAAATTACTGTAACTGTTTTTTACATTCTTAGTTACAGTTTTCTGTTTTGATTAGTAATTACAAGGTAATTACACGAGTCACCGTTCTTCTTAGTTTAAGTTTAAACTATCGTCGCAAACACAGTTACCACCGATCTTTGATGTCAACCATCCCTTCAAGGAAGCAAGATGAAATTAAAATTAGATATTTGCTTTAAATAAAAAATAATGAAGTTAAAAACTTTGTTAATATGTATAATACAATTGGTTTCTGCGAATCTATAGTTTTTCGTAATATCTATAGTTTTACGCTAACCTCTACAATTTTCTAAATAGATTACCTACTATTTTTATATTTTATATTCTTATTGTTTGAATAGAGACTTATTTAGAATTAAATTCGAAAGAAATATACAAACTATTCGGTACCCATGTATGGGTAAGTTAAGAGAACAGTCACTTTGAGGTCATTTAGTTATTTATCGGTGATGCATGGCAAATTCTGAAAAATGTCAGACTTTCCAGAAGGTCTGCTAATTATCGATGAAAAGGGGAACCTGAATGTAGCAATTAAGTGTGAGATATACGGTCAGTGATAGAAGCGTCTAAAAATGGAAACGGGAATTTCACTACGTTGAAAACGTTACAAAATTTATCAAGACTTTGATGTGCCCAAGTTGTATCTTCCGGCAGTTTTTTATCGTAAAAGCGTACCATTTGTTGATTTTTAAAGACAGATTTAGTTTCAAATGATACATAGTAGGTATAATGCCCTACATTAATGGCTATACCGCTGCTAGTGGGTAATATCAATATCTTATGATATGTTGAATTCATATTAATATTTGTCCAAAGATAGGTGTTGATATTATCGTCAAAGAATTAGAAAGTGAAACTTTACACACGGTAGGGTAAGTTCGTTTCATGCGAGTTGCTATGTAACGAAATCATGCAACGGATGTCCCCCCTCTACTCGGCCACGTAGTCTAGTTCGTAGTGGGGATCGATTGAACCGTGAGCGTGCTTCAATGCAATGTTTGTTACAGGCAACTCCGGCATGTATAATGTAGCCCTAACAAAATATATGAATGTATTTGTATATGTTTGTGTATGTGTGTCTACACACTTTACAGTCGAAACGACGTCACTGACGCCAATTCCTTAACCCCTATCCCGGTATGTTTGTGTGTTTGAAGATGTTTCACTTCAGTAGCGTGTTGTATAATTACACGTTCTATTTTTTTTTTTATAAAGAATTATTTATTTATCTGCTCATAACGGCACAACGCGCTATTTTGGAGGATTGTCTTCTTTGAAATCGATGATTTCGGCCTTACAGCAACAATATAGTTCAAAATCGTAAATACGTATCATGTCACATTATTGTAACTATAGCCTACACCAGAGCCGGGCAAACTCGGCTCTTTTGCCTCCCGAGTGCTCCTCAAGGTTAACCAAGTAGCTCCTCATTGATCCTGCGAGTGCGAGTGAGACACAATGCAATGCTACTTATTTATGAACGAACGATTTTACAGTAATACAAATTAGTACACTATAATCTAATCGTAAGTTTAAAGTTTGGAACGTGTNTTATTGATAGTTTACCGTTTCTTAAGCACTTGGAAAAATAAACGAAAGCGAAAAAAAATTAACAATTTTTTTGTTATTGAATTACATAAAAACGTATTAAAGTACAAAATACTCCTTAGGTGGACTAAAAATAAAATATGCTGGAATACATAAATCCTGAAAATTCTCGTACTTTCTCTTGCACCAATCGTTGCTTTTTCGTTATAAAAGTATAGAGATCGCCAAAGAAGTTTCACTTCTTTCACGTGTACTGAGTTGCATCTGTTTTTTTTAATTTGTTTGTTTTTATATATGCTCCTATGAACTTTTACGTACCTACAAGTTTTTTTAATTTGATGTATCATATTATCATATAAGTATTCCGACGAACCCTTTATAAACACTAACAAACAAGAACTTCCTTTTCACAATTATAGAGAAACTGAAGGTAACCCATGAAAAGATTTAAACTTTCAGAACACGTTAAGTGGTTCATAGGTTTCAAAAACAGAATTTCCAAAAAATCCAGTATGACTAATTACCCACTCGGAATGTTTTTAACAGGTTAGGTAGTAGGTACTACTTATATTACCGCGCCGTTGAGCCGACCTTTTACTAATGATATATTACCCTAATAAACTGTTACAAGCGAGCCGCACTAAACAGACCTCCCTTGCCATATTTATTTAACGTATTTTGTAAAAGAGGTTGCCTAGTTCGAAAACGATTTGTTTAAGCCACTGATACGACCCCTTAAGAAAAGAGAGTAGGTAATGTTTTTACGTAAGTACCTTTAGTACCTAATATCTGCAAACTGCAAATTGGCCATCTGCCCAAGTTAGAAGGTATGCATACGTTCAAAGTACAAAGTGCATACTAACACTACTCTATGCCATCTACTTTGTTACTCAGATAATAAGAAATGTCTGGCGGCTCTGGGATCTTGCTCTATTAGAAGGGTGCGGTTTTCACGATTCTGAAAAGAGTAGCCTATTATTTACGCATATTATGTAAGTTTTTTAAATGGAACACCATTTTTCGTTTTGGATCGTATAACATAATATTAAATCTTCTTTGTGTTAATATTTCTGTTTGTCATATGCCATATTGCCAGTACCAAATACTGTTAATCCCATTTCAAAAAACCGTTTGAATCACTGTAAATCTTTTGAGCGTTAGGTCACGGACTTCGATATATAAAAAAACCACATTCTTTAACAAAAATTTGAAAGGCGGTAGCTGGTGAAATTCAACATGTAAATTTGCAGTAGTTTTTCGAATTTAGTATCTAGCGGCAATAGACAAGTAGTGATAGTTTTAGCGCAAAATCCCATGTATTTTCTTATGAAGTTTCATTTCCGTCATTTTTTTACCGTTTTACCACCTCCACTTCTACACTAACGTCACAACTAATGGAGATTTAACGTGCGACACCTTACTATCTAATGGTAAATCCACATGCCAAACCAACACAGCTGAGCCGTGGTGGAATTAGAAGGACTCCCTGGGGTCTCCCCTCCGCCAGAAGGATTGGTCCCAGGAAACCACCGATGCTGTGCCTGAGGGTTAACGAGGCGGGTAACCCCCAAGTTCAGGTCTATCTACACCCTTAAGCGTTCAATGCAGGGACTACACAACGAACCAGGCGATCCGCTGCACAGCCCCCTAACTCAGCATGCGGGCTGTACCCAACTGCCACCTCCTCCTTGGCGGGACAGGAATCGATGCTAGACTCATGTGGGCTCCCCGCTTCCCGAGTACCAGTATAGGCTCTCCGGTCGCCATCAGGTATTCCGGAGCACCCCTTGCTGGGTGACATCCGTTTTACTGTACTCTCGCTATCACCGGATATCCTTCAGCCTCCTGGCTTGCCCGAGTTACTACGCTTCTCGCATCTACTCTGCTTTCACCATAAATGTGCAGCCCCCATAAAAGGGTCAGACTGCACACCCGATAAACATAGGGCCACCGGCATTCCACTACGCTTCACATAGTAACCCCCCCTAATGGGTCAGGTTACCCTCTACTCTGTACCACCGCCTGATGCACACCCCTTCCCTGGACACTTACTTTGCCTTGGACATTGGTAAGGAGGCAGCTACCCAGAGGACCGCTGACTTTTCGGCGCCTGTCGAGGTTCCCATGCAATTGGCACTAATGGTGTTGGTGGCCGCACCGGGAGAGCCTCTCTTTCGACTTGGTAGGCTTTATTACGAGGGGAGAACCGACACCCCCGCGTTAGCCTACCTCATCTGTGTTGGCCTTACGTCGCGTTCGACCACCAGCTGCCGCGTACTTTCCCCTCAGGGCTTCCGCGGCTCTCTGTGGCACACCAGACGGGTGCTTCCGGACCTTCGCCCATGTCCGTCGGCTGCTTCCCACAATCACTTTGCTTCCAGATAACCGGGGGTCCTTTAGCTTCGCCATAACATGTGTATGGGTACTGAGCCCCCCCACCGCGACAAGGTGAGGACCCTTGGGGGGGGGCACTAACGTCACGGCAGTCAGCCATCTTTGACAGCTGTCATGATTATCCAGGGCATCGCCCTTCTCCTTCTGTGTTCTGGCCTCCTGAGGCTCCTTCATGTTTTGCTTCCTGATCTTAAGGTGCTTCTTAAAGTTCGCAAACTAAAAAACAGTTATAACCCTATATTAACTGAATGAAAATTTAATTTCCCGTTATACGATATCAATAAATATGGAATATTATTCTGAAAATTAATTTGTGAATTTTATACCCACTACACGCTACCTCAAATTAATGAGGGGAGAATTGTTGCTGTTGTCACACCCTCGCCGGGAATGGAACCCGGGACCTTTGGCTTTACGCACCAATGTTCTGACCACTAAACTACGAGAGCAACCACGACCAACCGATCTACAAGGTTCACGATCCGTCAGTATGTTTAATCATAATATATTCAGTATATATAGTCACATTAGTACGACGGATCGTTAACCTTGTAGGTCGGTTGGTCGTGGTTGCTGTTGTCACCTCTCGTAGTTTAGTGATCAGAACATTGGTGCGTAAAGCCAAAGGTCCCGGGTTCGATTCCGCGGGGGTGTGACAACAGCAACAATTTTTCTTCATTAATTTGAGGTAGCGTGTAATAAATATGGTGTACATTTAAAAAAAATGTTATTTCTGTTTAAATTTGTAAATATAGATATCGACAAATTCTATAGTATGTGCTTATGCGATATGTATCGTCCTTTCAGAAATAAATAAAAACCGCATCCCTTAAGTGCTTTCGCTTCGGAGATATTCGAGATGACGAAAACACCGCAAACATCAAGTTTTATACAAAATGTGTAATAGCTCTGAATTGATCTACATATATCCGATATAATGTTAATAAACCGACACTCATTTCTTTTAGGAAGTTCAAAAATGCAATACTACATAGGGGGTTCTATTTAAAATAACGAAATTAGGGTACACTTCCAGTATAACCGAAAATTCATCACATTTAAAGATGTTCTTATGTCATTATGCACTTAGTTTTGCACAACCTTTATTTGAAACATTATTCACTATTAGAAACGGTGACTCACACTGCAAAGTTTTTATTAGATCAGGGCCACGACTTATCTGTTTTGCACTATTTTGTAGAGAATTATAGCAATAGTTTTACTTCTTTTGCCCTAATTTTTCTCAAATTCAGCGTTTGAGTATGTTACTATTTTAGACTTTTTTATATATACTTGACAACCAAGAAGACTGGAAATTTTGACAGTACTGTTGAACACACTCAATAGTTGAAACCCTAACGCCAAAACACGATACTTTTTTTGAGCTATTTAATGTACTCTCACCCCCGTTTCTTGCGAAAATTGCACGCTGTATTGTATTGAATTTTTAACGAATCCTTAATTCATTGCAGAGAAATGAGTGTTATCGTGAACAGACTCCATCGACTGCTAAAATATTGAATTCCGCTAAGCGACATATGATAATCAATCTGTAGATCTCGTTGGCCTCTCAACATAATTCATTACAGCCCATATTTCCTGGTTCATTTCCAAAAATGTTGTAGTCCTTAGAAAAATGATCATATATAAACTTGATTTTTATTTATGATCAATACACTGAATTATTACTAACTATTGATCACTATAAGTCGGATACTGTTCATGGAGACATTTCGCCATCTAGGACCACAGTTAGGTATTGCTTCAATGAATTTAAACGTGGGCAAAGATCCGTTTTTGATAGGAGCGACTAGGAAGCCTGGCAAACGTTGTTACCGAGAAAATAATTTTACGGATTGTTTAGGAAAAGGAAGAACGATCACTGGACAATACTACAGTGAGTTATTGGACCGCTTAGACAAAAAATTAAAGGAGACACGGACGCATTTGACGAAAAAAAAGGTGCGTTTTCAACACGATAACGCACCGGCACATTCGTCAGGAGTTGTTGCCGCCAAACTGCATGAATTACGTTATTATTAACTGCTGTCGCACACCCCGTACTCACTCGATTTGACTCCCTGCGACTTCGTCTTGTTCCCTACCATGAAGAAATGACTCGCGAGAAAAAAATTTAGCTCAAACGAGGAAGTCAGCCGAGACAGGGGGGATTTTGGAGAGTTCGACAAATCTTATTTTTTGGAGAGGTAAAAAAATGGTAAGGACGTTGGGAGAAGTGTATCTTTCTAAAAGGGGACTATGTTGAAAAATAAAAAAAAATTAAAAAAAAGAAGTGTCTTCATTTCTAACACGGGTACTTATTGAACCGCCCTCGTTTCTACTCTTTTTATTTCTAACACTTCCTAAAAGAAAAATATCTACCTACATTCTGTAATTTTAATCTACTATTTAGTAATTGTGCAAATGAGGATTTTCTCAATGGAAAAAAATCGAGATGGTCTATTGTTTAACACTCGTAGCCTCTTTCATCGTATTTCCTCGATCATAGCCTAAAGAAACTGCGATTTACGTAGAGGAAACTTTACGACACAAGTCATTAGTCAGATCTACTTTAGATGTCACCCTCGTCTGGCCTCTCCTGTATTGTTTTGCTACTCTTAGGATTCATTTGTCTTTGCTTGATGGTGTGAAAGGTTTTTTCTTCTATGCTGAAAATAAATCGTCTCATAAGCAAGAAGTTTATCCGATCACTAACTAAACTTTTGCCTATCAGCACAGTGAAACTTACTTCATTTATCCAGAGGTAATGATTCTACATCGTGTGAGTCTTATCGAAATGGATATTATAGATATAATATTTAAAAAGGTTCATTAATAATTACTAATTATTACAAAATACATACACTTTAAAACAATTTTGTGAAAGCAGAATTAAACTAAAGTCATACAACTTTTAGTAGAATTTAATGTTTCTGTAAAAATAATGAAAAGTCCACAAGTACTTCATAAAAAACATTTCAAAATCTGAAGTACGGGTCACATTTTTTAAAATTTTCTCATAGGGGAACTGCAATAAAATAAGGATTTGGATCAAACTGGCCACGGTCTTTAATCCATCTTTTCGTTTTGTTTAAGGGCATTATGAAAATATATCAATTTTATATTATTTTTAATAGCTAGATCAATGTTAATTTTCCCCAAAATTAGAAGAGAAAAGATGTTAAACATTATTACAATATAGTTTTTCTTAACATGTTTAGTATGTTTTCAACACTTGTGCCGTGCATTGATATAATAATATTTGAAATTTTATATAGTTAACAAATAATCTTTTAGTTTTTTGCTGAATAACCCAAAAACAATCGCTTTTGTAGGAAATTTGTTTACAAAAACAGTTTAGGTGATAACTCTATATAATTTGAACCAAGCATCTTTGGTAAAAGCGTAAAGTTACAATTTCGATTCGCTGTAAAATGTCTCAGAAACAATGACTAAACAAAACCTGGTTAATGATAACAATGTTTTCCTCAATTTCTATTAATGAACAAACTGTTTTATGTAAGAAGAACCCGCAACTACGAACCGAATATTCACACATTTCTTATATAAGCATTTGCAACCTTGTACATTCAATTGAATTTATTCTTCATAAGGTCGTCAGTCTTAAGACTGGTTGGACACGCACCTCCACTCTTTCCTATCCTGAGCTAATCTTCGCATTTCATTAAAACTAGAACAATCCACATCCTTAACTATTTGCGAACAGTAATCTAATCCTGGTCTACCTCTACCCCTCGTAACTCCCGTTTCTGTCTCTAATATGTCTCTGACTAGACCTTCATGCCTCAGAAGGTGTCCTACTAACCTATTTCGCGTATTTCTTATTGACTTCCATAGGGTCCTCTGTTCTTCTATTCTTTCTAATCCCTTTTCATTTCTAACCTTCTACATCCACGGTATCCTCATCACTCGCCTGTAACACCACATTTCGAACGCATCTAACCTTTCAGTAAAACCGTAATTGCTTTATAAATGCCATTATTTTAATTGTGAAAGAGTACTAGGGTCAATTGAAAAGTCCCCGGCCTGACACAAAGATGGCGGCACCAGAACTAAATCCATATGATTTTCAGTTACTCCTAACCTTCAAAAGACGCGTCTATAAATTTGACGGCTGTCGGATCATTAGTTTGTGAATTATAGCATTTTTAGTGAAGCAACTTTTGTTATTGTGAAAAAAATGGATAAAAAGGAATTTCGCGTGTTGATAAAATATTGCTTTTTGAAGGGAAAAAATACAGTTGAAGCAAAAACTTGGCTT